>NW_024962263.1:14423758-14549150 GCF_019238085.1 Lagopus leucura | reverse complement strand
AGTACCTAGAAACATATAAAATGAAACTATGTTCTACTTATTATGCATTCATAATTTGTTAAACAGCTGAGTCTATGCTCAAGCTTCTGATGTTGTATTTTAAATGAATATAAACACAAAAAGCTATAAGGTTACTTTTATATTTTAAGATGGAAGGCAGTCTATAGAGTTATGTGGGGAAAAAAAAAAAAGCCATACACTCTCTTCTAACTCTTAAAGATCAAAAATATAGGATATGAGCATGTTGGGAAACAGCTAAGAATAATTGCTTCACCTTAAAAAGAAAAGTGGTTATGTTGTGGATTTTCCTATCAGTGAAGAGCACTTCAGTACTTCTTTCTTATGTTATTTTACAATTCTTTCTTTCTTGGTCTTAAGGGATGGAAATACTAGCACAAAACTGGTAACTAGGCTTTGTTTCTGGTTTTCAAATGAATTGTGCATCTTAAATAATTTTTGTTGCGATTGAAGAAGGCGACTTAGCAGAGGTTCTTTGTGTAAATGTTAGCATAAGACAGGTTCTTTTCAGGAAAGTGACATAATTATATTCACTTGTTGAGTATCTTACTGAGGCAATCCTTCTAGAAATAAGTCATATTAAAGGCTCATGGCAGCATACACGAAGGATAAAAATGCTTGATCAATTTAAAATACTCCAAGATACTTGTTGTTCATTTATGGTTCTTTAATAGATTAAACTCTGAAAGTAATGTATGCATGGCAAAACAAAACTCAAAGAAAAATTTCATGTGTTTCTATATAAAATGTTACTGAAAATGTTTCAGTCTTGATTATATGGCATTATGTCTAACATTGTTTAATTTAATGTTTATATTTGACGTTGCTAAGAAACTTCAGAGGATATACAATCTATTCAAAGAGATTGGGAATTTTTTTGTTTTAGTCATATGTGAGCTCGTATTTCTGTTTGGGTTCTATTCTTTCTAGTCCACGCTTCTTGATATGGCTGTAGATCCAGGTCACAGCTAGTGCTAGGATGCTTATATCTGGTGTGTGGAATGAGCTGAGCCATGCTGTCTGCCTGTGATTGACGGGCAAGTCTAAGTGCAAGTCAAAGCAGCTGGAGCTGGTGATAAAGATCAGTCTGGTATGTAAATAAATATGGTTGAAGATCTAGTTGATGGTGCTACTTTAAACAAGTTTACTTTCCTCTTATTGCCTTTATTTCCTATTTTGTGTTGAAATGGTTCAAATATATCAAAATTAATAGAATCTAGTTCCCTTGTAACTTCAGTGTTTTGAGGTCTGCAGCTTGGAGACGGAAATTAAAACATTGATGGTCTTAAGTGCAAGCCTAAACTGTAGCACATTCCTTATACTGATCTGGTGAGTTAAGTGCCTTTTTAGAGCTATCTGACAGAGCAGCATCCATGATACCAATGCTGCAGAAAGATTTCCAGAGCCCTCTCCACTGTGTACGCAATACTTTCCACAGGGACTCTTCCTTATCTTACAGCAGAGAAGTAGAGTGGTCTGAAGATCGATCTGGTCTTTTCTTCAAAGGTTTAACTATGCAGGGGTTGAAACTTCATTTCAAATGATTGAACATGCATTTATTTGTAATATGTACTTTAATAAAGGTATTTCAGGATTGATTCTCTCTTAAAGCTTCTGATGCCAAAATTCAGTGGCCAGTATACAGGGTAGGTTTTCCCATTAGTATACCTGGTTTAAAGTGTTAAGTGATAACAAGCATATATTCACAAAATTGAGTTATGCATTATATATATATATATATATTTTTTTTTCAACTTAAAAATCTAGATAAGAAAAATATTTTGCTCCCTCCCCTGACTTGGGACTACTCATTGCTGCAGCTGTTAGAGTTCACCATCCCACAGTTTATCCCCAAAGCAGTCATTTGTGGGATGACTGCAAGCCAGATCATGGAAATGGAGCAGGTTACAGGCAAATCTACAAAATGTGTTAAGCAGTATGTATGTTTGTGTGCATGTGTCTGTCTTCAATGTAACTGTTAAAAAGAAAGTGTTTAAAGGCTGACCTGCAAGCTTGTGCTGGGAATACTGCTTGGATGGCACACTGACATGCAGGTAAAAGTGGAGTGCAGGAGGCTTTCATGTAGTTCTGCTGAAAGCAAAGTTTAACTGTCCTGCTGCTTATAAACAGGGAATTAGTATTGTGTGTCCTTTTTATTTTACTTGCATTTCTTCTCATGTTAAAAATACTTTTGAAATTTCTCCTAGGATTTTCCCTTAGTTTCCAGCCACAGTCTCTGTGTCCATACACTTGATTGGCCAGAATTTTCATTTCTCTGATGCCCTTTTTTGACAAAATGTTTTTCTAGCCCTAGTCTAACTTGAACATAATGTCAAAAGAATAGCCCTGATCATATAAATCTCCATGTGAATTACATGGGGTAGGGAGGGGAGCGTCATATTTTGCTTTGTTTTACAAACTCCTAAAAATGTCAGTGGTTACCAGATTGAACTCACATGTGTTCATTTTTTTTTATTGTTTTCCTTTTCCAATCTTATGCATCAGAAGGAGAACTTAATGTATAGTGAATCATTCCTTAGTCACTTTAATTAGCATGTGGTATCTGAACTTTGCAAGTGTTGACAGCTAGTTCTTGTCACATACCATGTGGGAGCTTGCTATGACGATGCTTCATTCTTCTAATGCTTCCTGATGCGGGCTTCTGTGTCTGTGACTGTTCTGTTACTGTACAACATTATCCTCTGACCCCTTGCTGTTGATTACAGCTCTGCCAACCTGACCCTCCTAGCTGTTGCACTTCCAGCCACCCACACTTGTCATCCTAGGCATGAAAGAGATAAAGTGCAATGCAGTGTTGGAACATGCAGTGATTGCAATCACAGGCACAGTGCGCACCTGAAGTGTCACTGCTGGTCTCTCATCTGCTATGAACTAGTAAAACTTGGTGCCTAATATTTCTGTAGTATTTACTATCAAATTAAGATGGCATGTATATGCATATTAAGATAAATATCAGTAGTATGCTTGTACATACTAATTTTAACTTTAGAAAAAGACATCAGAAGATATGGGCAGCATTATAGAAGAGTTTTCATATTAAATACTCTAGAAGTTCAGAACTTTAAACCTGTATTGTAGTTTTAATTCTAGAAAGCACTGCTATATTGTAGAAAGGATCTAGCTTTGGAAGGATTTTTCAAGATTTTTTTGGAAGCTTAAACCAATGGTAATCCAAAGCACTTACAGGTTATGTATTGCTGTTCTTGGTGGTTTTAGTTTTTTACATTAACCATCTTGTATGGCTCGTCTTTTTAGGGAACAGAAATTCTGGTTTGTTGATTGGTTTTATTTTTAATACAATGCCCATCTTCTAGCTTCTCTTGCTACTTGAAAGTTTTCATATTGACTAGAAACATGCACAGCTGAAGAAAAAGTGCAGATCTAGATGGGATTAAATACGTTTTCTAGAATATGGAATTCTTGTGAGTTCTGTGTTCATTAAATTATTTTATTTAACTTATGTACCCTTCTTCTGAACTGTTATGGTCTAGCAGTCCTTTAAGAGTGGGGGAGGGGGAAAAAAGTTGGAATTCAGGCTCTATCATTGTTCATTTTGTTAAATATGAAAAATTTGTAGTAAAAGAAGCTCCTCTACCGCCACATTAAACAAATATCCTAGTATTTAACTCATGGGTAACAAAGTGTAGATAAGCCAGTGGATTCAAGTTATTCAGTATAGAAAGGAAGTTAAGCTCTGCAGCATATTTAGCTAATCTATACTTCCTTGTTCTTTTGTCCTTTAAATGTTCATTATCTTCATAGTAGATAAGAAAGGATTTATAATCACCTGAGCTTTGTGAAGGTGTCCAAACATACTTAGCCTATGTTACTTTCCATTAAAAAGGATAAAAATCCAGAATTTGTCATATGTGGGGAAAAAAAGTGAGAGTATACATTAGAACATATTTCATCTTTCTAGTTTATTAAAAGATAGCCATAATATAGTGTCATGACCCTTTCAGTATATTAGTCTTTAAGCTGATTTGGTCTCAGCTTTTATATTAGAGATAACAAATACATTTCTTCTGAAGAATTTCCATTCTTACTACATGCAAGATATTTCACTAACAGCTTTCATACATGCAAACAGTTATCTAATTTTATATTAAAAATAGTTTTATACTTCTATTCAAACCCCTCAGGACTCACAAAAATATAAAATTACTTCAAAGATTGTAATCAGCTGGTATGATATATTTTTATATATACCTGAACTTTAACTTGCACAGCATAAGAATAGTAGCTTATATTGTCCTTTTGAACAGTCAAGGTTTCTTCCCTTCTCAAAATATACACACAAGCACACTGTTATTTATTTTTTACTTTTCTGCCCAATTTGTACACTTCATAACAAAATATCATCTTTAGCCTGCCACACAGTCATTTCTCTGCTGTGACAGCACAGAGGAAAGAGCAAAGGGGTAGCTAGCAAGGGAAATCCCTGACACCAGTCAACTGGCTCAATAGAGTTCTGCTTGCAAACTGCATGGGATAAGATGAATTGTTTGCACAGAAAGAATGGACAGAGAAGGTCAGAGAAGCTGTGGAAAACTTAGTTGACTTTTTTCTCTCAGTGAGGGATGGGAAGCTGCTATGCAGATCTTTCAGGATATAAATCTGTAAGGTAGCACAGCAACAGCTTTCAGAGGCAGACTAAGCCATAAATTTTACAGGACCCCTTATCTATCAAACACTGGGGTAGGAAAAATGTTGGAGAACGCGAATGTGTGTTCTGTAGAAACAGCATGTGTGGTCTGGTGTGTACTCTGTTTTTTGTTGTTTTTTTTTGTTGTTTTTTTTTTTTTTTTCAAATGCATCAGAGAATATGGCCTTTAGACACTCCTCTTTGCAAGGCAAAGCTATAACAAGTTATGGGGAAAAATAATATCTGAGCTCCTTCCTGCAAAAATAAATATCAAATTTTTGTTTAATGCTTTGTCTTTAGTTGTTTGTTTTTCCTATGGATTATATATTTTTTTAATTTTATTTTTATAAAATGTCTTTCTCAAATTTATTTAATGTCTTTTCACAGTGTAGAGTTAAATATAACATTTTTAAACTGGTTTAGTTTCTGTGTATTATGATCTTAGAAGCTCCATCAGTCACAGTATCATTTAGAAAACATGATAAATTTAAACTTGCAGATTCAGTGTAAGATTTGCTGTTGCATTTTTGTCTTTTAGTGGGCTCTTTTCTATCTCTTTGTTCTTCGATGACGTTATTTAAGCTCAAAAAACGAAAAAAAAATCATCTCAACATTTAACAAAAATGATTTTAATTGTAAATGAAGTGAAACTAGTGAAGATGAGGAAAAAAACTTTATAATATCCTGAAACTGAATACCATCCACATTCTGCATTTTAGAGCATTATCATCTTTGCAAGATGCTTATGCATGTAGTACATGTGTAAATGTAAGATCTGTATTCTGGCTTAATGTTTTCTTATCTATTGATACTATTCAAAGATTTAGAGCATGTAAAATAAGTGAGAATGGAGAGATCTGCCTGTTTGCAGTGAACTTTAGTATAAAATGTATTATTTCTTATAGTTTCTTGATGTAAACAAAACTATAACAATAGGGTTATCTTTATTCCTAATCAAACTAGAAAATAACCTTTCACATCACGGTGATAAGGGAGGCTCTTGGTGTCCCCAAGGGTACATATGTTCTGTTAGATGCAGATAGCTGTAGTCCTGTCCAAAGTCTCACTTCCAGGTCACCATCTGAAACTGTGCCTTATGCCCACCATACTGAAAGTGGATGTGGAGCTAGCTTGTTCTTTCCTATGTATGGGCAAATGCACTCATGAAGTTTTTACATTTCCTTGCTTCCATTAGAAGTATATGCTATCATGTTTAAACTTTTTAAGGTTAAAAAAGGCCAAACTAAATATTTTCAGTAACTCTCACACCTACAGCAGCTATGTGACTTACTCATATAAGTAGAGAATAAGGTTTGCTCATGTATTAAGCAAGTAGAATGTTTGGGGGGGGGAGAAAAAAAATGAACATCATGTACTTAGAGTGGAATACAATCTTTGCTTACACTTAGGGATATTATTTAATGCACTCTCCATTTCTTTTGAAACCGTATCTTTTATTCCTTTTAGTAACTGTAATAGCAATTATTTTTGAATTGTATTCTCCTTTTCACCATGGAGAATTGTGCACGTTTAAGCTTACTAAGTACTGGTGTAAGTGTTGTTAGGCCATCTCAGATGTCAAGTTACTGTGATAAGGATTAACTCAATAACCAACATTTAAGAATTAATAATAAATACTGTAATGATGGCAAATTATCTTTAAAAACAAAATGTAACACAGGTGATTATTAATTGGAATTTTCTAGCCATGTTTTGCCTGTTGTACTTACTAAAGGCCTTATATTTGTGTCTTTTTCCATAAGGTAGTTTGTAATATTTCAACATATTCTAAGCAAACACCGGTCTTCCACCAAATTATAGGAGACTAGAATACTAGGCTTCTCTCCTTCTGAAAATGTATTTCCTTCCTAGTAGGTGCTCTTCCTATTGAACTTTACTTTGCTTTATGTGCATCTTGTTGCTTAATGACAGACAGTTGCTATTTACAGGCCCTGTTAGTTTAGCATTTAAGAATGCAGTCATTAAAGATGTGCATAAAGCTAAGCTGACTTTCTGAGTAGTCTGTTTCCAAGGAATGTAAGAAAACTGCAGAGGGAAGAATACAATTTTCTTGGTTCTTATGTGGGATAGAAAATAAGATAAGACACAAAAGTGAGGAAAACCCCAGTGACATTCAATAGATCTGTCTACACTCAGTGACTTTATGGAACTGTGACTAATTACACATGAGAAGTGTTGTGGAATTTTACATTCATTGTCTCACTCTAAAGTCTGTTTCAGTTATTGGGTTGTGTGCTTAACACACAAATAGTCCAAGACTGGAAACAAACCTGGTACTTAGTGTAATCCTGTACAGAACGTGAAACCACTGCACCAAGTGAGAGCATGGAGACCAAGTGCCATTCTCATGTTCCAGTCCTTAGCTCTTACCTTCAGGTATTGGAAATCATCTGCTTCAAGTGGAAGCGTTTTGTTCATTGTGTAGTTGTTTTCCATGGAAATGGGTTAGCACTTGTTTTTTGGGGCCAGCATTTATCAATACATTGTTAATGACACTTGAAAGAATGTGAATTTTACCATCAGCGCATGCAAGCCTATTAGTTATAATAATTTTTAGGATACTTCTAATTTTTTTATATTCTGTATTGCTCACATACTTTGCTTTATTGCAAGGTGCTCTTGCACAATAGGTCCTGGGACACAAAAGAAATTAAAAGTAAAGAAATTGGAAGTCCATTCAGAGGGCTGTCTATTGTGAAGTAATCATCTCGGCACCTCAAGGCAGCTTCTGTCAAGGACAAAAGAAGTGTGATTGTCAGAGGAGGCTTCCTTCTGACCAGTGCTGAGGGCCTGATCTGCCTAGTGGATCCTACTCAAAGGGGAGTCTGCTACATCTCTGGAGCTCCAGTCACTGACACTTGTAGGAAACTCCCTTGTCTGGTGTGGCTGTCTGACCTTTGCCTGCTCCTGGTACTTCGGTTCCTCAACAACAAGGTTGTGGGGAGAAGCCGAAGGGCTATCAAGAGAGACTTCTCACTGACAAGGGAGAAGAACTGGAAGGTCTGTAAAAATACTTTCTTTAAGGCAGAAGAGCTCTCCTTTCTGACTTCCGTAGGAAGTCAAGAAAGGAAGACAACAGACTGGCATGGCTGATCTGGGACCTGCTGGTCAAACTGGATGGTGAGAAGAGAATGCACAGGTAGTAGAAGCAGGAACAGAAAACCTGAGAGAAGATGCTGCTAGGTTATGTAGAGATGTAGTCAGGAAGGTCAAGGCCCAAATGGAACTGGACTTGGTAGAGTGTGCAAAAAAGAAAAAGACAGAATTCTATAGGTACAACAATAGAGAAGGAAAGTCCAGAAGGGTACACTCTCCCTAGTGAGCATATTGCAAGGAAGGCTACTAAAAATGGATAAGGAGAAGGCTGAGGTATGCGATTCAGTATGTCATTTAGTTTCTTATTAGTGGATGCTTAAGTTCTCTACAGGAGAACATTAGTTTTTCTGGCTTTATTTCAGCTGTAGTTTCTCACTTGTTAATTAAACATTAAATAATTCTCAGCATATTTTTACTCTAAAAGAGGGCAAAAATCTTTATTTGTTGTTCCAGTGTTTTGAGCATTGCTGCTGGCAAAAATGTCTTATTCTTATATTTCTCAAAAGGCATTCGCAATGTTTGTCCTATTTCTCCATATTGCCAGCTTTTTCCAAACCTTAGCTGTCTGAAATGTAAACATTGAGGGGGGGAAAAAAACCCACCTGTATCTGCTAGTGTTACAATGATTACCTCAATGAATAGGATTACAGCCTCAAAGGACTTTTAATGGGATTAGGGAGCATGCACTTGGACAGTTAATACAGCATACAGAATCTGCTTTGTATTTGCTCTTTGACACGTGTCTTGGCACTAGGCTTAGCCCTATCTATAGGTAAGTAATGGAGGTACGTAACTGAGGGGCACTCCCTGAGGAGGTGAGAAATTTGAATTTCAGCTTATTTTGAAAGAGGAGGGCATTGGCTTTGGTTTCCTTAGAAACTGTTGTAATCTCTAGTCTATTTTAACATTCCTTTTTCTCCTCCTTTGACAGACAGGCTTTCAGTGAGAATGAACCAATTTTCCAGTGTCAAGTGCAGATGGGATTCCAGACTGTGAATCCCACTTTCACATAAGCACATTATTTAGATTGCAGTTGGGCACTTAAAAGCGATGTCACCAATCATCATTTTCTATGATGTTTTTGCTTTCTATCTTGTGGATTTTCCTACTTAAGAAGCTGAATCCTTTTGGGCATCCATCTCTGGACATTTTACATTGTACTAAGGCATCTATGTTGGCTCGAGCATCATTCACAGCACTGGAAAGAGCAGGAAGAAAAATATTTTGACCAATCCTCACTATATTCCCTTTGAGGATCTGAGAATTTAGATGTCTTGATAAAAGTGCAGCAAAGATTTTGTATAGGAATGAATAAGGGTGTGTGTGTGTAGGATCTGACTGCCTCTGATCAAAGTAGTAGGTATAGTACATAGAAAATCTTAAAAAAAAAAAAAAAAAAAAAAAAAAAAAAAAAAAAAGTCTAACTTCACCAATCTATGTGTTAGAAACTGTTTTCACTGTTGTGTTCAGTTCTCATTTCACTCTTATGCTCCTGGAATGCTTGTAAAACACAAAAACAACATCCTCATTTTGACCCTTCTCTCTCATAGTTGAAGATGTTTGAAATATGACTTCCCTCTCCTCAGAACAAGCTCGTGGTCATCAAGGAAATCTTCTATGATCTCTCTCATAAGTGAAATGGAAAATCCAACCAGTGCAATCCCAATGGTTGGGAAATGAATTGGTGACCTACCTTCACCCCACGTGGTTGTTTTCTCATCTGCAGTTCTAGGTAGAATGTTCTGAAGCACCCCAGAAATTTAGACACCTATGTCCAAATTTTCAGATTGGAGCAGACACTTAACCTCAGTCCTTTCAATCCCTAAGCATAAAAGAGAATTTGCAATTCTTCCCCTGTTTATCTAGTTTCTTCCATGAAGTCTTTGAAGTAAGATTATCACGTATTTATAACTATTTGGCATAATGATGAGCAGACTTTAATTGGGGCCTCAGGCACTATCGTTATACAGGTAATAAGCAGTAATTACAGTAACAGATGTCTCCAGTTTTTAATTCCATTCTCAAGGAAACTTAAACTCCTTTATTTGAGAATGCAACTCTTCAGCAAGAAATTATATTTATCTGTTTTTAATGAGCAATGGGCTTCTTTTTGAAAGCAGACATTACCTCCACTATCTTATTATCCTTTTGTTTCAGTTTCATTGCATTGTGTTTTAGTCACTTTATCTTTTTTATTTCTATGTACTATTTTCTTTTCAAGCCAGGAAACCCCAGTCACCTTCATCCTAGCATGTTCTCAGAAATTTGCTTTCTCCCTCTTGTGGCCCCTCCACATCTGACAGATGCCACAATAGCAAATCCTTTGAAAACTTCCACTAATTAATTGTCCTTATCTATTGAATATATTCAGTCGTTTCATATTTCTGAAGACTTCTTTTTCAAATTCCATTGAAATTACCTAGCTTTCTCTTTGAACTTTCTTAAACTAGCTCTTTAATGTCACACTTATTAGTTTAATTTCTTGTAATGCCCCCCCCAACCCTATCCTCAGATACATGCTCCATGTTGATATTAAAGCTGTGGCAATGTATGCTGCCTTGTGGTATGAACTGTTACATCTCAGTTTAAACTTCTCAGTGCATACATGCTTCTGCTTCTCCCTGTGTTTCCTTTGCCCTTGTATTTTGCATCGGAGTGTTATGAACTTTGTATTATTTCTTGAGCTTTGATAGTTTCTTAGAGCAGATGATTAAGAGAGCAAATAAATATCTGCCCCACATTTTCCCCTGGATATACAAATGTAACACTTGGATGCTGTATCAGGAATTGCAAAGAAGTTAGAGAGGAGAGAATCTGATTATTTTGATGAATGTTGCTATTCAAATCCTGCCTTTGATAACAGCTGTGCATGGGAGGACAAGCAGATGATTACCATAAGATGTGATATTTGGGATTTGCTTTGTTTGTTTTCTGTTTTAAGAATGGTGAGAAACAATTTCCTCTGTCAGTGATTCACGTGTGTGGGGGGGCAGTATGTGTGTGGATTCCTGAAAGCTCAGAGAATAAGTGGGTTGTGTTAAAACAATGTAAGAAAGACTGTCAGGATGGTTAACAGTAGATAAATGAAGAAGCTGAATGAGCAGATATTTTTGCCAGCGTAACTTTCAGAGATTTTTGAGTCGATTTGCAATGCAACTCTTACACTAATTCACTGTACATTCCATAAATTTTCATTTAGTAAAGAATTGGTGTTTTGAACTCTTTAACTAGTAATGAGAAGAGAAAATGAACTAGCATTGGACAAGAAATGTTTGACTAAACATCAAGTTTTGACGATGAAAAACAGCATTTTAGATATAGTAGATGGATTTTTAGTATTATGGTTTTGTTTTCAAGGTTTGTTCTACCAGGAGATGTTGTTCTTTCATATTTAAATAGAAAGCTAAACCTCTGCTATATTTTCTGAAGAGCAGTTTTAAAAGAGATTATGTGGTGTTTAGGTAGGATGTTGCAGGGTTAGTGATTCGACCTAATACAACTTGTAAGAATTCATACTGTTCTTGCAAAACCAAAGTCAGGCTTCTAAATGATTAATTATGTTATAAAATACTAGAGACTTTTTTTTTTTTTTTTTACTTTGAGAATCTAATCTACAGATTCTCTCTTGCTTTCTAATTGATCTGTCTTTACCAGTAATTTGTGCCAGAGAATTACCACATTCCTTTAGAAGGAATCCAAATCCAAATTTTCTCAAGTAAAATTTGTCAGACCATGTATACAACCATGTATTACATTTTTCTTCTTCTTCTTTTCAATGTACTTTCATCTGAAGTACCACTAATGGTAAAAATTGGGTTTATAAAACCAGCATTTTTCTGATTTTTTTTTTTTTTATTATTATTTTATTTTGAGCCTTTCTTTGTATTCACCATAGGATAAATAACTCCTTGAGTTACACTGCAAATACTTGTTTGATACAGTGAGAGTGATGGATGTGTAAGAAATTCATAAGGATAAGAGTGTAGCAGTTTAAAAATACTGACATAACATTTATAAAGTGAAATGTAAATTTACACTTCTCGCTTGAAGCAGTTCGGTAAATGAAGGAGGTGGAATTAAGGAAATTCTTCTAGTCTGGTTTTATTTTCACATTCCCCATGTCAGGTGAAATATGTAGCAGGAGTGTATTTGTGGCTTAATGTATTTATTCATGTGCTGACTAGAGAGGCAGCTGAAACTATATTTGACAGAGCAGAATTTACATTTCACAAGGAACTACTATCTGCTGTTAATTTGGCTATAGTTCTTTCACTTTTATTTTCAGTTTATTCTTGCTTTGTATCTGAAATACAATCTAATTCACTCAAGTTATAGTATTCATAAATAGCAGAGGTGATAAATCTGTTAATGCTCTCAGTAAGTTAGCTATAGTCACTTCAAATTGTGCACTGGATTGCTGGTTCTAGAAACCATCCAATCTGTAAATTCCTCAAATATGTTGCCTTGTAGGAAGTGTGTGGCACAGGCACAGCAGGCCTAGCTCCAGTCATGGATTAAGTTAAATTCTTGATTGTGTCCTAGTTCTAGGAGGGTTTTCATATGTGTAGTCTTAAATGTATGAGGGAATCATGCCTCCTATTATACTGGCCTTTAATGTCAGAGGCAGATGGTGGTACAGCAGTAGAAGTTGAACCTTCCCACCAATATTCAGTCACATTTTGTCACCATGTGACAGATTGCAGCAGAGGGGCAGTCTGGCAGAATGGCGTCTGACATGAAAGTGTGTATGAAACAAAGATTTGTCACTGAATTCTTCCATGCAGAAAAAAAATGCATTCATTGACAGTCATTTATGCTTGCTGAACATTTATTTGGTTCAAACAGTGGATATGAACATGGTGAGGCAATGGGTGGTGGTCCAGAGTTAGCAACAGCAACATGAAATATAAGCCATGCTTCAGATGGCTGCACAGATTTTTACAAATGCAGCATGCAGGCTCTTAATGTGTTACTGGTGAAAATGCATAGGTAATCATAGAATCATAGAATCACCAAGGTTGGATAAGACCTTCAAGATCATCCGGTCCAACCATTCACCTATTCCCAGTAGCTCCCACTAAACCATTGTCCCTCAACACAACATCCAGCCTTTCCTTGAACACCCCCAGGCTCGGTGACTCCACCACCTCCCTGGGCAGTCCGTTCCAGTGCCTGACCACCCTTTCTGAAAAGTAATACTTCCTCATGTCCAGCCTGAATCTCCCCTGCCGTAGCTTGAAACCATTCCCCCTGGTCTTATCACTAATGACACAAGAGAAGAGGCCGACCCCCAGCTCACTACAACCTCCCTTCAGGAAGTTATAGAGAGCAATAAGGTCTCCCCTGAGCCTCCTCTTCTCCAGGCTGAACATTCCCAGCTCCTTCAGCCTCTCCTCATATGGCCTGTGTTCCAGACCCCTCACCAGCTTTGCTGCCCTTCTTTGAACACGTTCCAGGGCCTCAATATCTTTCTTGCAGTGAGGGGCCCAAAACTGGACACAGTACTCGAGGTGCGGCCTCACTAGTGCTGAATATAGGGGGACAATCACCTCTCTGCTCCTGCTTGCAACGCTGTTTCTGATGCAAGCCAGGATGCCATTGGCCTTCTTGGCCACCTGGGCACACTGTCGGCTCATATTCAGCCGAACATCAATCAATACCCCCAGGTCCATTTCCTCTACACAGTCCTCCAGCCACACCACCCCAAGCCTGTAGCATCGCCTGGGGTTGTTGTAGCCGAAGTGCAGGACCCGGCATTTGGCCTTGTTGAAACTCATCCCATTGGCTCCAGCCCAGCTCTCCAGCCTGTCCAGATCCCTCCGTAGGGCCTCGCTACCTCCAGGCAGATCCACACTTCCAGCCAATTTGGTGTCATCTGCGAATTTACTGAGGGTGCACTCGATGCCCTCATTGAGATCATCAATAAAGATATTGAAGAGGACAGGCCCCAGCACCAACCCCTGGGGAACACCACTCACGACTGGTCGCCAGCTGGATTTGACTCCATTCACCACCCCTCTCTGAGCCTGGCCCTCCAGCCAGCTCCTCACCCAGCCAAGAGTGTACCCATCCAAGCCTCTGGCTGCCATCTTCTGCAGGAGAATGCTGTGGGAGACAGTGTCAAAGGCTTTGCTGAAGTCTAGGTAGACCACATCAACAGCTTTTCCCTCATCCACCAGATGGGTCACTAGATCATAGAAGGAGACCAGGTTGGTCAAGCAGGACCTGCCCTTCTCAAACCCATGCTGGCTAGGCCTGATCCCCTGCTCATCCTGCACATGCCGCATGATCTCCTTCAAGACAATCTGCTCCGTAATGATGAGTGTTGAAAAGTAGTGTTCTGTGACTGAGAATTTGCTCTATCAAAATGTTATTGTGCTCTTTGTATTGAGTATAGTTTCCATGGAAATAAATAAGAGGCATTACTTTTGGAGCAATATGTACAACTAGGAATCTATCACTAAGATTCTCATAAATCTCTAGGTGCTTGCCAGAGATGTGTCTTTCAGGCATAGCTGTTATTCATGTATGAATTATTTCCCTTGAAAATAGATGGAACAAAGTACCTTGTGAATAGCATACTGAAAAACTTTGTAATGTGAAGCAGTCCTTAGGTCCCCTGAAGTTCACATGCATGACAGCACAGCTGTTTGCATTGTAATTGGCTCCATTTAATTAGAGCATTTACATCCTTATTCATTATATTCATAGAAAATTCCTGCACCCACTTATTTACATTCAGGCTGTGATTGGTCGTGGACATACTATTTGAATTTCCAATGAATAGAGTTACTTTGGAGCAGAAGAAAGCCTTGGGAGAACCTCTCTGTTCTTAGTGTCATTGCATTTTATCTTTAGGGGACGTGATTAAGAAACAAAGTTTATATCCTTCCTTCTCCATTTTCCATCAACTGTCTATAAAATCAGCTTTTAAGGAGGGACAAAAGAAGAAATTCTTGGCTTCAACCCTAAACTGAAATCCAGCTTGGAAGACAATACAAAATACCACAAAATTCTAAGTCTAGATCTGTGAGGAAGTATGTATTCAAGGATATTTCTTTCCGAAGTAGTCACCACTTCCTCTGGGAAAGTATAATGCAGCTGTCTAAACTAATGCTCCAGAATTTTTCATTAGTATTGCTTAATTTGCATATTACTCCATATTTGATTGGAGAAAATTATCTGATACTGCATCTGTTTCAAAGAGCTAAATTTCTATAATGTTATAGAAACATTCATTCACCTAGTGGTAAATTGTTACTTGATTCAGTCAAAAGTGTGAATTGTACCATGTGTTCTTCTGAAGAACAAAAAAAAAAAAAAAAATCTCTGCTGTATTTGTGTCACTGAGAGTGATGTGCAATGCCAAATGCACAGTGTCCTTGTCCTCCTTCATTTCTTGCTAGTTTTTATGAATTCAGAAAGCACCAACTGCATAGATGATTGCATGTAGAAATTCTGTACAAACTATGAAAGCAGAGGAAGGCAAATCAACAGACTTGGATTGAAATATATGTTTCTACTAGTAAAAGCCCCAAGACTACAGGCAGCTTGAAAGATGTTTATGTTCAGTTTATAGATTTATGACTTGCTCTTTCCAATATTAATGAATGCGGAGTATTTGCCTTAGGCATGTTATAGCAGCAAAGCCTTGAAACTGGTGATAATTGCTTAACAGTCCAAACAACGTAATTATATATTTTTGAGCATTTTAGCAATTGATTTAAGGACATGTATGTACACTTTTTTAAAGTATAATCTGTTCAAGGAATAAAATTATTCTTTAATCATTTTACATCTGAAAGCTAGTTTGCCTCAAAACAAACCACACTGCCCTCTTTTTACATGCATATATGTTTTACAAGTCTTATCGTTAGTGAGTCCCACGCAGTATGGGCTTAAAAGTTTAATCAGACTAAAAGCCATGGTCCACTGACATTCTATAGACCTGCTGGGTTCAGAGCTGTTGTGAGAAGAAATTTTCCTTTCACAGACACTGAAATCCAAATAAATTACCATGCAGTGGTGCCTTCTGAATAACAGAATTGCTTGGGTGGACTTTAAGTATACATGTAACTGGAGTGTCTGCACTGCATGGCTTATTCCTTTTTTCTTAATTGCCTTTCTCTGCTCTTTGTCAGGACTCCAAATATTTTATTAAATTATTAAAGCATTTGATTCAGCATTCAAAAAATGGATATTTGTGTAAATAAAATAATTATGTTTCAGTGTAAATTTAACTTCTATTTATGTACTTCGCATGAATGGAAAGTGATCACTGAAAGGTTTGAAAATGACTGACAATAATAACCTACTGTGAAACACGTAGATATTTAAGAAAAGCTTGACAACAGTTTGGTCTATCTTATGATGGCTCAGTTCTTCCTCAGTACAAACATAAATGGGAATAGAGTGTAGTCCTGCTAATACATAAATAGTGGAGTAAGCATATTGGGTAGTTAGCATGCTAGTTCATGCTAATTGGCAGAAGAGAATGGAAGGAGGGCTCTAAAAAATATTGTAACTAGTGTGGGGATGTTAAAAATGTGTGGCTATTATAATTTTTCTTTTTTTTTTTATTTACCTGAGGCTAAATATTTAGAAATCATAGGGGAGGGCAATAGAAGCATATTTTTCACTGTCTGTGAAGGTTTATGTTGTTAAGTGATATAGTCTATGGTCTAGCAAGAAGGTGGGTGGTAAAAAGAATGATGTTTTAGTGCTAGGTGTCACAGAAAAGGAAAGATTTGTTTTTCTTTATGGGTAACTTCAATAGCTGTAACTTCAACATCTCTAGAAATTGTGAATTATTACAAGAGTTCCTGCTTTGGCAGGTTGACCTCTCACCTCTTACAGGTATACTCATGCATGCATGTGCACAGATATATAAAGTCAGGGGCCTAGAAAACCCTATCCATGTGCTCTGTCTTCTTGAAAGCTTCATGGATACAGAATCCTCTCAAATAGATGACATCTGTAAATATTTCTGTAAAAAAGTGCAACAAAAAAAAAATTTCAGAACCAAAATATACTGTTCTTAATTTAATAGACTCTGAAATTGGACGTCTTTTCCTTTGGATGCTGGTAATAGTGAAAATGTCCCATTCTTAGCTCCCTTGCATCTTAACTGTGTTTATTAAAGCTGAGAATTGAATCTTGTGTATCCCATAGCCATTTTGGCAAACTCTCATGCGAAAGGGTTGAATAAGAATGTAGGTCATAACAGCTGCTACAGTCAGTGCTCTTTCTAACTTCAGATGATTTATTGTTGAAGTCTCGTTTCTAAAGACCTCTAGTTAATTGCTATATATGCCTTAAATGGGTTCCAGGTTGTTCATCTTTTGATCACAATGCGGCACTGAACCATGCTTGGATAAATCTTGAGGGTTCCTGCAGCATGATGGATTGTTCATGTGATTGTGTCATCCTGTAGTCACAGGAGGCAGGTTCAGTCATTCATTAGGACAGTGCAAATTGCAAGCAAATCACAGAGCCTAACATTTCTACTAGGAGATCCATGCTCTGTGATAACATAGGCATGGCTTTAGAACAGTGGAGAGGAATAACAGCTCTGCTGTCCTGATAACATTAACTTGTTATTCCTTTAGGTAAGCGCTAGAGCTGAGAAACAATGGTGCTTAAGTTAATTTCCATTCTAAAATGCCATATAATTATATCCAGTTATCCAATGTGTTTTCTGAAGATTAGATGGTCTCTTCTCATGTGTCTGTTTTCAAACTCAAAATGAAACTGAAAAATTCTCCTGTCCTCTAGCTCTCATTAATACAAATAGGTTCCATTAATCTTTTATAACCATTATGATGATACTCAGTCAATTTATTAGGAAACACTATACTAACAATTTTGTTTAATGTTTTAAAATATTTTAAAATAAGCTCCATGTAACTGAAGATACGTTATTTCTGAAAGAACGTAAATGCACTTCTGAAAATCAGTATTATTAAATATAATCACCCTATTATAGGGCTGCTTGTCCATAGCAAGAATCTACTTTTAAACCTATGAGTAACTCTTGCCTTAGTGGTTTATATAATGTTTGTGGTTATTCCCCAGAATAAAATGCTTTACAAGGGGAAGGGAGGTCATTCTTTAGTTTTCTATTCTTGTTATTATTGTACACTCTTCTGCCATCTTCTTTTGTTTATTTTCTTTAAATGTAGACAACTAAAATCTTTTCAGACCTCAACTCAAGTGACCCCATATGTACAATAATTTTTTTGTTATCATTACTTGAAGTTTCTAATCTTGTTAGTATTTTGAATTAACTTTTTCTAATTTGGTAAAAGTATTTCAGAAAGATGCACTTGCAGGTACATAAACACATATACTGTATAAGCGCAGAAGTACATATATGCAAACTTTATATTTACTTTGACATACATGAATATATAAACGCAAGTATATATGTGTATGTATGCATGGTATGCGTATGTATACACAAATGTATAATGTATGCACAAATAAAAAAATGGTGCTATATATTATAGTGGTGTAGATAGTTTGACAAATCTTTTTTTTTTTTTTTTTTTTTTTTTACTTTAAAGGTTTTTCTCCTAGAATTTATTTTCCTTGAAACATAAGCCTTTTTTAAAGAAAGGTGGTATACGTAAGGAATATACCGGGAAGTGATATATTTTTGATATCACAGAAAATATCTTTAGTGTTTCTAAAAAATAAATAGAATTTTCACTTATCTTCAGTTTAATCACTGCAACTTATATAAACCCATAAGTTTACTTAGCCATATCAGAGGTGAACATAACATTGAGATTAATTAAATTATGTTAACCTTGAAATTTGTAAGAGATATGAAATAAGGATTTCAAAGTGAATTACTTTATTTAGAAAAAACAGACTGTCTTGTAACAATTTTCCATGAGAATTTTCTCAATGAAGTGAGCTGTGACTTATGGAAATTACGCAAAATCAGAAGCAGTTTAATATTAGAAGAGCAATGCTTGACCAGTAAGAGCAAAACTTCATTTCTGGTTCATTTATAACACAACATTTACATTGTTATATTGTACCTAGGCATAATTTTGAAGTTATTCTTTCGAAGATAGTCAGAACTTTTTCAGGGAAAAAAGAGTCATACTAAAAGAAAGCTCTCATCTTATCTTCTACATGTGATACTGGAGAAAGATTCTTAAAGCATTTAAGCACTCTATTAACTGGCACAGATTTAAAAAGTCTGAGTATGAATATTTTTTATTATTAATTTTACTGTAAGGTTAGCGGTTTTTATGTGTTGAAACGGTGAAATTGCAGCAGTTATGTTCACTAGTTAATATAATCATGTGACAAAAGGCAAATAGTTTTTTAATTCTAACTTTTAAAAAAATTTTTTAAAGTTGTTATTTGTTATTTTAATTTTGTCAACATGTACGTTATTCATGATTTATGTATCTCTTTGTTATTTAAAACTGTTGGAGAATTGGAATATATTTGAGCATATATGGATGCAAATGAGCATATAATTATGTATCTGTATGATAATACTTAATGGAAATTGTCAAATAGTTTACTTCAATTGTGATTTTCCTGTCTTCAAAACATGTAATGTCTCCTGAGCACTGCTACAAAGTGCTTTGTTAAATTCAGTTAGTTCAATTCAGTTCATTCCCTATCATTGTATACACTAAGGCCTTGTCCCTACTCCTAATCTTCAATTCGTTCTCTGACCACTTTAAAATGCAAAAAAACGCAGGTCGGTCTTTCTAACAACCTGAAATGCTAATTGAGAAACTAGAAGATACCAGAGTTACTGGAATAGGTTCCCTTATCAAGGAGATTATCAGTAGGGATTATCTCAGTTGTTCTAGGAATACATAAAGCATTTACAGTCAGAGATTGCATTAAAATTGATTTGCTTTATAAATGTGAAATTCTGTAAATGTATCAGAATAAAGGTAAGGATACAGTCCACATGATGCGGATAAACGTGAAGAAAATGTTTCTTTGTAGCCACACTTTCTGCTATAAATTTTTATAATTTATATGTAAATATGAACTTTATACTATATATTCATTTATTGAAGAGAAGTTCTTATGAATCTTGGTATTTCTACTAGGAATTTTGAAGCTAAGTCTCTAAATACTTGTGCAAAGTAAAACAAAACAGTGAACCTTTGAAAAATGGTCTGTCTGCACAACCCCAGCAGCAGATTAACATGTAGCTCATAGCAATTTCAAGCTATTGCAATTTGTCCTTAATGAAGTCTTCTATTTGTCTCCTGTTGTGTTTTTCCCCTTTGAATACATATGTTTTTTTCTTACTACCATGATGGAATTTTTCTGTTCCATGATGGAACAAAGAGATTCATCTCCCACCACATAGCCAAAACTCTGCTATGTATAGTAGCAGCCCCTGTCACCTTCTCTAAGACTTGCCCTCAGATTTGGACTTTTCAGTTACTATTACTGCATTACCAAAATAAAGAAATTCTATATAGATCATACATTTAAGATTGGACTAAAAGATGAGAATTTTTTGTTGTTCCTTTAGCTTAGTTTGCACTATCAGAATATCGTCTATACAATAGAAAGCCTCCTTGCTTTGCTTTTACTATGAGCCTGCAGAAGTCAAAGTGATTTGTCTGATTCCTTGAGAAATAGTATGGCTTTTTATAAAAAAATAACAGTAAAAAAGAGCATCTTTGCATTTTATCTGTTTTTGTTGCTTGCAGTTGGTTACATATTGTTTTGTGAGGTAAGATTAATGCTACTCACTCCAAATTCAGTAATGTCATTCACATTATTGTCCAAAGCCTAAAGCTTCCATCATTACTGAAAAAAATGGAACAAAAGAAATCCCGTCTTGGCATTAAATCACAGTTTTATAATGTTCTGATCTGCAGCTCTGTACCTGTTCAGCTTTATTCCTTGGGATCTGAAAGCTAAAGACTCAATTGCTCCTCTTAACCACACACATGAAGAATCAGATCTGAATGCAGCAGACTGCTGTGAACGGGGAGAAACATGATCCCTTGACCTGTCCTTTTTTGGGAAATGAAAAATGCAAGAGTTCAGTCCAGGCATTTCTGAACATGGTTCAGAACCTATTCATGGTTAATGACTGTATATTCAGAACAATTCCTATAAGTGGTCTTCCTCAAAATACATTTTGCATGGACCAAATGAAATGGTGGCTTGTTTTTTGTTCCTTGCCTCTTATCTGACATTGTAAATAACGGAAAGTCAATTAGTACAAGTTTTAGTGGCAGTTCTTGCCACTTTGATAAATGTCACTATAAATGAAAAATGAATTATTGCAACCTTATATGTAGCTTGAAAAATTAACCTCATGCCCTTGATATGGAGCTGAATAAGTTATTTGAAAACATGCAGCTGGAAATTAATCCAGTGGGGCAAACATTTCCCTTTAGGTGGGAGAAAAAAAGCCTGATAGCTCAGTTACTTTTGGTGGTTTTTTTTTCTAGCTGGTTTGGTCTTACTTCTCTCTTTGAAATGAGTGGTAGAAACTACCTACTTGCACTCAAACTGGGGAGCATACACCTCATGGATTTATTTCTGCTTTTTTCCAATCACCATACCTCCCTTAAAAATGAGACACTACTGGCATCAGACTGCTGCCTCTGTGTTGAGCCTATCTCACTTGCATCAGGTCTTCCCCCTCTTAGCTGCCTCAGATTGAGGTGACATTTCTGCCAGCTATATTAGTTTGTTTAATGCTAAAGGTGCTTAAATTACTGTTTAGCTTTCCCTCCCCCTCCCTGCTCTTTTTTTCTCCTCCTTCTTACCTAACAAAAGATGGTCTCTAAAAACTGTTCATGGTGATTGATACAGAGTGTTTCTTTATGCTGGAAACATATCCTGTAATTACACTGTTCAGACATGAAGATTGTATTACCTCAAATTGCCTGGAATGATGTCAATTTATCAAACTTCTTGCGAGAAGTTCATCTCTGCTGTAAAGTGATCACTTCTCTCTCTGTTAGCTTGCTTTATCTAATACATAGGGTCCAGAGGGGATTTATCCACTCTCTCTTTCAACCTCGTCCTCCTTTGGATTCTACTAGACCAATGGGGAAAAGAATGAGAGTGTGTTTTGTGACTGCCTTGTTTATTTTATCATCTTTCAGTGCAGTGGAGGGAGAGGATGTATAATTTGATTTGAAAACCCAAGACAGTTATACAACAGCGCTTCAACAGAGCAGCAGTAATCATGTCTGCTTACTGAGGTAAAACATGGTCTGTTTGTATTCCAGACAGAAGATTTCAATTATGCTTGTTTAAGACGATAAGATTAAAAAGCATACAGATTCATTTCCTATTAAGCACTCTTTTGGTGAGCCTTAAATCACCGTATCACTGTGCTTCCTGGATGCTTTCTTTTCCATTTAATGCCACCAGAAGGAAGAGAACATGTTTGCAGCACTTGTCTCCCTGTTAACCATTACAAGGTGTCCTACAAAATAATTTTTACCCTTTGGACTTCCAACAACAGGATGAGTTACTTAGCATAGAAAGCCAAAATCTCTAAATGTGCTCAAGAAGAAAAAAATATGCCTAAAATTGGGTGAGCAGAAGTAGCTTCTTAGGCATTTTTTTCCTTGGTGCCAATCTACTGCTTTCTGATTAGGTCAATTAAGATAAATCATAGAATATCCTGAGTTGGAAGGTACCCATAAGGATCACTGAGTCCACTCCTGGAATCTTACAGCACCACCCAACATTCAATCCATGTTTCTGAGAGCACAGTCTAGATGATCCTTAAACTCCATGTGTTTGCTTTTAGTTTTCTGATAAGGATGTATATATTTTTTATTCCAGGATGTTTTTTTCTGACAGACAGATCTAAGTTCTATGTGGTTTCCCAGTGTAGTCTGTTTATTAATAACATATGAAGAAAAAAGAAGAGCTTTTAATCTTCTTGTTTGTTCTCTGTTGTTACTGAAATACTAAGTGCTTTTAAGACTGCCATGGTCACACAGACTGACAAATGTAACCTGAGCAACAGTAAGTGCAAACTAAAAAGTTCTAATTTTTATCTATTCACCTGTTTTCATCTAAGTTCATCTATTTACATGGTTCTCGTTAGCCAAAAGAATGCAGACAGCAAATTCACCGTCTCTATTCTCTTAATGCAACACAAGCTTCAAAGGAGAAGCATAAACAGGGCTGCTCCGGTGCCTCGAGAACTCCATTTTACCCTCTCATGAGTGTAAGCAAGCTCTCTTTAAAATTTTGAGCTTATCTGGACTTAGCTGTTTCTGATATTTCAGCTCAAAGAGGATATTCCAGCTGGGAGGCTAAAAAAGCCTTTGGGGACTTTATTAACTTTACTTAGAATAAAAGCAATGCCTCTTGGCTTTGTATTTTACAAAGACTGCCCAGCACATAATCCTTGAGGTAGTGGGCTCCTGTATTCCTGTGATTTAACTAATTAAGTAACCCCTATGGTATACTTCTGGGTTGGTGTGGCAAAAACTCCTACCAAGGAGAAGACCAGAGCTCTATTAAAATAACACAGTGAGTACACTCATCAAAGATCCTGTTAATAGGGAAAGAAATAGTTGCTAAATGAAATTCAAGCCAGAGATGGTATTCTTCGATAGAAATTCATCTTGTCATTCTCTTACTACATGTCTGCTGCTCCTATATCCTATATTTTTGAGGCTATCTGGCTTACATTCTTCGTAGGAATTATTTCTTACAACATTTCTTCAGGGGATAACTGAGGGAATTCCTGGATTGTTGTAAAAATGTGCATAATTCATTCATAGGCTTGACTTTTTTTAGTGATTACCACATGTGTTTTCAGAGCTCTGTCTCAGAAAGCACTGTTATTGATGCCAAGTATAATTTTTAAACTGTCGACAACAGTGAAACATTTTCTTTTATATTTCCACAGACAGCTACAATTGTCTCGTGTCTTCCTCTCTTAGGAGTCACTAGTGCATAGTTTTACCTGTTGTTTTCTTCCTCGCTAAACAGCTTAAGGAATAGTTCAATTTCTCAAGGTCTGGAAATTTTTTACATTTGCTTTTATGAGGGCTGCTTCATAAGTAAAACCTCCTAGTTTATTACATTGGTTCATGAGGTCAGAGAGAGATGTTGGTATGGCAGCAGAGATTGAACCTTCCCACCAATATTCTGTTACATTTTGTCTCCATGTGACAGATGGCAGCAGAGGGGCAGTCTGACAGAATGGCGTGTGACATGGAAGTATGTATGAAATAAAGGTGTGACATTGAATTCCTCCATGTGGAAAAAATGGCACTCGCTGACGCTTGCTGAGCATTTATAGAGACCGAAGAGTGGATGTGAGTGCACTGAGGCAGTGGGTGGTTTGTTTCAGCAATGACGTCACGCCAACTATGAAACTGTGAATGACCTCAATTGATACAGATTTTTATGTATATGACATACAGGCTCTTGCTTATGGCTGGAGAAAATGCACAGCTAATAGTAGTGACTCCGAAAAATATTGTTGTGTAGACAAGAATTTGCTCCATCGAGTAGTAGTATTGGTCTCTTTGCATCTCTTGTAGTTTCCATGGAAATAAGTAGAAGGCATTACCTTCAGGGTGGCCTATGTGCTATTTTTTTTTTTCTTTTATGACTTAGTGGACTACTTCAAGCATCCACAGTAAAAAGTGTCTCATAGTCCCCATGCCAGAAGAGAAACCTGCTGTTGCTGTTCTTACTGTCACTGTTTGATTACATAGCATAAAAATCACTGTCCAGTAGGCAAGAGCACACCATCAGCACTGTCTGCCAAAATGACATGGAGCGACTTTGATCCCATCTCCCGCTGCGCTATACTCGAGGACGGCACTCACAGAAAACAAAATGACCATAGCTTGCTGTCAAGCTTAAGATTCTGTACTATAAATATGTTGTGGATAATACTCTTCTATACCATTTCCTTAGAAAATAAAGGCTCCTAGCGAAACATATAAG
Organism: Lagopus leucura; assembly: GCF_019238085.1. Lineage (NCBI taxonomy): Eukaryota > Metazoa > Chordata > Aves > Galliformes > Phasianidae > Lagopus > Lagopus leucura. The sequence goes on along the minus strand of NW_024962263.1, from coordinate 14,524,402 downwards.
TAATTTCAGAAGAGTTTTGCTGTTGTGAAAAATAGAATAATTTTAACTTTGTTATCAATTTTGTTGATTTATATCTGTTAATGTTTTGGTTTTTTGGTAAGTACAGGCAAAACCTCAGTCCTTAATCAAAGAAAAAAAAGCAGTTGAAATTAAGGCTTGCTTGTATATAGTATCTCTCTTCCCCATGCTATTTGTAACTGAAATTGTTTTCTGATGTTGTATAGTTAAAAGAGACTTGATCTGTTCTTGGACATGATGCTGATCTTGCAGAAAAAGTACACATGCAATTAATTTTATGCATACAGGTACAGACCAGTCACCAGCGAAATTTATCATATGACATGAAGTGGTAATATGATAGGTAATATATCCCAAGCTAGTTTTAAATATACTACATCTAAGCGAGGTACAATCTTTAGTTTTCTTATTGCAGTTTCTGCTGTGGTTAATAACATAACAGTCAGAATCAGATTTTAATGTTCTTGGTTGGAATCTCCCAATGTATTTCAGGCTGAAGCTTGTTTCAGTGGAATGGATATATTTATTCCTGGGAGAGGTTTTGTGAGGAGCAAGTATAATTGCAAGGTAGATTTGATGCTGCAGTTTGAAACATGACATTTCTATCTTGTGGGAATTCTTTTCTTCTTTCCTCTGTGTTGTGTCACTTCCCCCGTCAGAAGGTTTCAGCAGAGTTCAGACCAAAGAGCACAACTAGTTCTCCACATACACAGTGCAAAAAACTCAGAGGACCTTAAACTCCTCAGCTATACGAACGTGTTTGAGTGGAAGTAGTTTTTGTTTTGATGAAATATTAGTTAAGACTGACTTTTCTCTTGCTTTCTCAGCACAGCGTAATTCATACTTCCTTTTACACGTACATAGACTTGTTTGTACAGCCTTCCAGAATAAAGGTTATCAAGATAAAATGTAAGCTCCCAGATAAGGTTGGGATAGGGCGAGAAATGAGGTAAACGATACTGTGAACCCTCTTGTAGTAAGGATAGGTGACAGCAACAGACAAACTTCTTCTGCGTTTGACATAGGATTTAAAGCCTCTCTCACCATGGTAGATCCCTAAAGAGGCATCACAGGGCTTTCCACAGTGTGTCAAAAATCAGTATAACAGCAGTGGAATATAGCAGTAAAGGAGTGGTAGAAGACTCTCAGGTTAGTAGGGTGAGGGTTGGGGAGTTGAGAAAAGTATCAGGCATGGGTGGAGGCTGGAAGGAAGGGGTGGGAATCAAGTGACCAAGGGGGAATTTAGAACGGCAGGGTGTCTTATTTTTTCCCCTCTTTCTAACGTAGCTTGCAACCCCTTTCATTAATCTTATCTTGAAAGTTCAGTACAAGTTTAAACAAATTTCAATTTCAGAGCTGTTCTCTTTTCACTTCTGTTCTTGATTGAACCTGTTCAGGTCCCTGAGCCTCCTGTGATGCTTTTGCATGAGAGGGAGGGAGGGGAAAGGGTGTGCAAGGGTTGGAGCTGGGAAGGAAGGAAGAAATGGATGAAGAAAAAGAGAAAAGAGGGGGGGGGAGGGGGGCGGCGACAGAAGGAAAGAAGGATGGAAGAAAGAGAAGAAGAAAGATAGAGAAGAAGGAAGGAAAATAGTCTTTGACATTGCAGAAAAAAAGATGGGAATAGACAAGGATGGAGAGAGGAAAGATGAAGGGAATTGCATGTGGAAGGTTATCAGTCATTGGCTATTGGTGCTGCTCTGGGAAAAGAGTTCCTTTTCCCTTTTGCCCCAATCCCTGCAGCTATCTTGGTAGTTTGTTCTATGATAGAACTGTACTATGGTTGCTCTGAATCCATATCCTGTTATCTCTACCACCGTGAAAGTATTCTTCATGTATTTAACATTAATGCAAGGGGTTAGAATTGCTGTAATGTAGTTGGGTGCAGTAAATTGCTTGAAATATCTGGGCAAATCTGAAAAAATTTTGATCTTCTATCCTCTTACTATAAGAGCTGAATTGGCAAACAAATGAAAAAGTGCATAATCTCCTTATAGTAGCTTTTTTTATCAAATATTTTCAAACTATGTATGGAAAGAAGGGAGGAAATAGAGGCATGAAGAGTTTGTTTTGTTTTTGTTTTTCTCTTTTTCTTTTAGTATAAAACACATCAATGGCAAATGTGGAAAAGACTTTGCAGTGCATGAATATTTGTCAAGGAAAAGAAAGATTATTTTTAACAACAATGTTCTGCAGTTCTAGACACCCAGCATCATTGCCTGTTTAGTATCTGACATACAGTGAGGCCCACGAATAGCTAAATAGTTCCTAGGGAAGGAAAGAAAGTAAAAGGGAGCAGGGTGAGATCAATGAATAAACATCTTTGTGGTGACATTCTCATCATAAGAGCTGGAAACTGGAAGTTTGAAACAGTCCTTGCATGTTAAGTCATCAGTAATTTTCAAACATCACCCTCAATAAAAGATATGGGTCTGATAGATTGTGGTGGAATGTTGATTCTCTCTCTTCTCTGCATTGCTTGATGGTATTGGTACACAAAAGTGACATGTCCTCTGCATCCCTACCCATTTTTTTTAACCAGTAAGTATTCTAGCATGAAGTTTTAAATATTTTATACCTAGAGTGCCTTTTTCATTAAGAATACACTTTTATTTCCTGACATTGAGAAAATGGATGAGGATCATCACTTTAAAAAATTCTGTTTAAATGCTGATTTTGAATGGCTGCCAGGACTGAATAAAAACTCCCTACTGAACAAACACTATAAAAATCAATAGCATTCTTTCCAGGGAGGTATATTTATCTGGTCATGTCTCTTTGCATTTCACTGTAGTATTCTTTTTGTTTTAAAACCTTTTTTCTTTCAAAAAAGTGATGCCTTGTACCTATTTAAGCTAAAAAGAACTGTTGCACTCCATGAGCCTTGAATAAATAACTGACGATCATAATTAAACAGGTGCTTCTTGAGGATCTTTCTAACTCTAATTTTCCAATATTGCAAGGAAAAGTTTGCAATTTTCTCTATGATTTAACGTATTACTGGCTTGCAAATATTTATATGTATATGAATAGAACCTCTTGTCCATAACTTCATGTTTCATTGCATTGTCCTTATACTCCTCTTTCCTTGATTTTTTTTTTTTTTTCATTTTGTTTGTTGGTTGTTTTTTTGTTTGTTTCTTTGTTTTGCGGGTTTAGTCTTTGCTGAGAATTGACTTCTTTCTGCTGTTTCTTGGGAGATCCCTGTGTCTAACCAGACCTAAATTCAACCTGTTTACTGTGACAGTACAGTAAAGTCTTTCATTTGAGCTGCCCTTCTGATCACTTATTTACTTGTGGATGGAGATACAATTAAGCATTTTAAATTAACTCAACACATTTGCACTGAAAGAAGTTAATAAACACGTCCACAATACCAAGGAGAGAGCATCTTACACCAGGACAGTAACAAACAAGATGCTGTATAGCAGTAATTTCTCAAGCCAGAAGGACATATGGAAAAAATCGACAATGACTTTACATCCACAGACAACTGACATTCTTGAATACTGTTGTTTTTAAAATGTAAAACATCATATCCAAGGTATGAATAAATGACAGCAATTAAAAAAAAAAAAAAAAATTGAAACTTGTACTGTGTAAATGTATAGCTCTGTTTATTGATTCCTTTATTTTATTTTTTAATTTAATTTCAAATCATGGCAGGATGCTATGTTTTGGACCGGATAAAAATCAGATATCAGGCTTGTTATTATGTAATCAAATGTTTATAGTCTGTAACAAAACTGAAGGGATGCAGAGCTATCACACAAAATGGAAACAACTCAGAAGTTTTGTAACTTTGCTTTTTGATCTGAGAGCAAATTCTGACATAGCTGGTGTCCCACCTAACTGAAGTGAACTCTACAATAACAGAGCAAAACGTAATGTTGCCTAAAACTTACAGGGAATTACACCTTTTTTCTCTTTTATCCTGCACAAGATATCTCCTTGTATGTATTGTGAAGTACATTCAAGTAAAATTGTGAGAGACTGAGTAGTGCACACCATGGCCCTACAAACGTTTCTTCTGATACAAAATTAGGTTAAAGAGTTTCTTCCTGCTCTGTTGTGCACGTTACTCTTCACAGGATGTGCAATGGACTGGATCAGTGAAGAACAAAAAAAGTTATTCTTAACAAAAAATCACTTCAGTATTCTTGTGTATTAGCTAGATACCAGCAGCTGCAGCGGCACAGCCAAGGCAATGTAACAGAGGCAAAACATGGTGCAGACACTTTATCATGTTTTGTTTACAGATTAATATATTACTAGAATAGCTTTGCTTTACTTTCAAGGAATTCTTACACATGTATTTCTGTTGTGTAAGAAAATAAATGTTTGGGATTATAAATTTCATGTTGTTGCAACACTGAGAAGAAAATATTTTTACAAAAGTTGGTCAGGTTGCAGTTAGGGGAGTGTTGGTGTCTTTTCTCAGGTGACAAGTGAAAGTCTGAGAGGAAACAGTCTCAACTTGTGACAAAAGAGACTTAAATTGGCTATTGAGAAATTGGCTATTTCTTAATGAAGAGGTTGGTTAGACTGTCCAGGATACTGGTGGAGCCCCTGTCTCTGAAAATGGTTGTGACATGTGAGTGTAGCACTAAGGGACATGTTTGTTTGTTTTTTTTTTAATAGGTCTTTATGGGACAGAATGGTGATCAGTCTTGATAATTTTGGTGGTCTTCTCCAGCTGAGATGATTTTGTGTTTCTATTAGGGATCATTCACAGAGAAGATCTGACTGATCTGAAGTGACTGTAAAATAGTTAGGATCTATATGGAAACTCCAACAAATCTCCAATATACAAAAGCATATTTCTCCACTGTTCTAGTGGAAAACACATTCTTGTACTAATGTTGACCTATGTAGCTATGTTAGCAAGGAAAACTAATACTTTATTATTTGCTCAGGTGAACCTGAGTCTCAAAGTTCTGACTCCAACTTGAACACACTAGGCAAATGAATGTTCTGGTCTAGGGAATAAAGTCATGACTTTAATTCAAAATGAACTGCAGAATTTAAAAAATAAAAATAAAAATTAACCTTTACATATTTTTAGAGAAACCTAATTCTGAATATATCAGATATTTACAATATTTTGAAAAAGTATTTTCATTAGTCAAGATAGTATTACTGGTTATAAAAGCACCTGCTTACTTTTCAATGACTTCAGAGAGATGTAAGTATGTAAGAAAACACTTAAGCTCATACTTGAATAGTTTTTTGCTCACATGAGAAATTTAATTAATAAGTGCTAGATATATTCATGAATAAAATTACACGTTTCTAAATTTTTAATGAATAAGTTAATTGTTCTTTGATATAGCAAAATGATCCATTACTGAAACTAGTCCCATGAGTACTTTGAAGATTTATATTTCAGCCTCTCACAATATCAGAGCATTCTAAACATTGAGTACTGTTAGTACAACATTTTCCCTTTTGTTAGTGGAAGTTATTTCTGTGAATCTGTGAGAAAAGATCCAATGTAAGAATGCCCTTTTTATCTTCCTACCCAATTATTCTTTCATAAATAAAACAAATAAAATTTTTCAGCACAAAACTTTTCAGGCATAATTCACACTTTTTTCTTTTGAAATTAAATATATATCTCAGCAAACACTTCCTTGTTTAATGCTCAAAGCTATGAATACAACATAAAAGGTAAACAATAGCTTTTATTTTCTGTATTTATAAGCAGGCACTCAATCTGAGTTATTGATTATGAATTATTATGAAACAATAAGCACAGGCTAACAAGAAAGTAAAAAAAAAAAAAAAAAAGTGGAAAAATCCACTGATTCAAGTTCTGTTTGTGTAGTTTTAAGAACTCAGACAAACAGTAGCTAAATTGAGAAAATAAAGGGCTTTTTTTTTTTATTTTCACTTTTTTTTTTTTTTTTTTAACTTGAAATTTCCTTGTAGAACTTGTGTCACGGGAAAGTGTTTAAACAGCTCTGTAAAATTCAAAAACTGTATAAAGCCACATGAACAGAGTAACACTTGAGGCTGTACTACCTAATTCAAAGCAGCCATTCTTACTGCTTCAGGGAATAAATTCCTTGACAGCTGGGATCAAGGGAAAATCACTGTCCATGGAATACCAAACATAAAAAGCACTATGTAGAGGTAATGCTTTACAGGGTTATGTATTGCTACAAATACTGTATTGGATGATATAGACCACTGCTTTGTTCTGGTCTAGAAATCATTGTGGTCTCTGTAACAGTTACCTCAGCCGCGCTGCTCAGAAATGCTGTAGGGATAAATGTTCCGGTGGGTTCTCTGCTCCTCTGCCAACCAAACTGTAGAAGGGCATTGTTACTCTTAAAGAAAGTCCTTAATGAAATAATCAAACCTGTAAGGTGTTTGACTCCAGGAACACAGGAACATTAAAATTTGCTTGGATGGTGATTATTTTTTTATTTTATTTATTTATTTATTTTTCAGTGAAATTGCTTAATGTTTTTTGTTCAGCTTGTTCTTACTGACTCTCTAAGCCAAATGCTGGTTATCAGCATACTCATAAGTCAAATATTTGAGGAACAGGCTTCCAAACATTTCAAACACAGGACAAATATGATGGGAGCGTCAGTCCCAACCAAAACTGAAAATCACTGTTAACTTGTCTTTTGAATACAGATATATTTAGAAAATTCTGATGAAGGAAAAAAAAAAAAAAAAAAAAAAAAAAAAAAGAAAAGGCACTTGCTAAAAAAATAAGAGAGAAAGGGAAGAAAGGAAAAGGATGTGGGGGACTCTATCATGGCAGACTTTTCAGAGAAAAAAAATCTTGAAAGTGCCTCTGACAGCTCCAGTAGTAATCCTAACTACCAGCACAGTAGTGGTGAACCCCTGTGTTCCCACCAAAAACATCTTTTCAGATGTGCTGCCATGCGAATTTGAGCTGTAAAAATGCATCCGTTGTGATGGCACTGTTCTCATAGGGTTCATCCCTGTGTAAAAACAAAGTCAATGGTCCTGGATAAACACTAAAGAAGCAATGATGCTAATGGATGCTAATGTGTGCATTTTGTATGTGGAAGTCCAACCTGCAGTTTCAAGCTCAGTTATTTGCCTTGGAAAAACAGTGAATTTTTCTATGACAAACGTTTTCAGTTAATTTCTGTTGAAATGGTTTTTTTCCCCTTACCGTCTTTGATGATGCTTATGTTTCATTATTTTGAAGGTTAAGGAAGTCCAGACTTGCTTTTGTGTAATAAATTAAAGATATCTGTATACTTTCATGACTCTGGTTTCACATAGTGGAGAAAAAAAAAGGGTTCTGTCGTTGTTGCTGTCCTTTGCAGGCTGGAGTTGTTGTGTAACAGCAGGTGCCTTTGAAAGAAATGCTGTTGGCACTTGTGAAGGCAGACTGCCCAAAGCTGCATCTTTTTTGTTTTTTCTTTTTACTTAGGGAAAGGCCATTGTTTTGTGTTTTTTGCTGTTGTTGTTTGTTTGTTTTGTTATGAGTAAATCCATGGAAATCTCTGAAGAAAAGCTCAGGCAGATTAAAAGACGCAATAGGCTTAAGAAACATGACAATAGTGGATGCTACAGGTCATTGGTTGCATTTAAGTATATACTTATATTTAATATTGTCCCAATGGTTGTCTAAACCCAGCAATCCTAAAATTGCACTGTACTGTTTTTATAGTATTATTATTATTACTACTATTTCTTACATGTTCCGATGCTTAGAAGTTACTAAGCACTCTTTTTCATTTACAGTGTCTTCTGTGATAGTATATGGTCATAATGAAGCCGACAGAACTGAAAAAGAATTAGGAGCTAAGACCAGAAATCTGCACTGCCTAATTTCTCAGATTACTCCCTTTATTTCAAGATTAAAATTTTGGAAATGAAATAATACACAGCACTAGTTAAAATTTCTACCATTGTGTACAGTGATAGGTCTCACATTTTGTATGCCAGTTCATGCAAGGCTGATTTACACCTTTACATATACCAGAAATCTAGGCCAGTTCACAGATAAATTTAAAAGTATCAGATGATGCATTTTTTTTTGAAATTTAGGTACCATTTCTGTGTTGAAGATGATGTCACTAACTAAAATTCAAGGTAATTATTACTTTTACTTGCTAAGTCTGCAAGATGAATCAATTAGAGGGAAGTCTGCATGCAACATTTGAAATCATTAGTAGTGAAACTACACTGATGTTGATATTTTGTACTGGTGTCAAAGCATTTTCTTCCTATTAAACCCTTTAATTTATTCTGAAATTTTCCAGTACATAAAAATATAGCATTGAATTAAAACAAGAATCAAGTGAAAAAAAAGTTATGAATAATATTAAATATTTCTGTCTTATTAAAATTAAATGCTGTAATACTTGCATAAAATGAGAGATGTTTAATTTTTTCCTATTGCTTTTTTCTTTGTAGGTAACATATTTTGACAAAAAAAAAAAAAATGTTGCAAGAAGGATGTAGCACATAAGATTTTTCTTCTGGATTCTTCTGAAGGTTTCAAGAAACTGCATTATAATATAATAATGCATTATGATTGGTAAAAAACTTCATTCGTCTTATCCTACTGAGGAGCTGCTTCTAACAAAATATGAAACAACATTCTCATCTTTCCCATGATTGTGTCAAAAATCAGAGGTTCAGAGATAAAATGCGTATTGGAAAATAAATTGTCAGAATTTTTTTTGCATCTCTATTTTAACAGCACTTAAATGACTTGGGAAAGCATTTCAGGAAAAATATTTTTTTTTAGAAAATAAACAAGCAGGAAAAAAAAAAAACCACCCTCAACATCTGAAGGGTTAGAACTTTAACATTAGAAGAAGGGATAATTGCAACAAATATTTATTTTTCTGTTGATTTGCTTGACTAACTCTAACCCTCAACAGTAAGTGCTTTGTGCTTTCATTCAGTATTTTATTTGTTAGCAAATATTCTAAGGGAAGTGTAGTCCTCTGTGCTTTGCAGATGACCTCAGGAGGTATAGTTACGTAGGATAAAATCATAGACAAAAACTGGGTCTTTTCTTAACAGTGAATATCTTCATTATGTAGCTATGGGGATGATTTCAATTAAAAATATATATATATATCTGATTGGCAACTAATTTCTTGCTTAGCCAAATAAAGAAAATCCAGATCTGATTTTATTTTTTGACTAGAGCTGTGACTTATTTGACTTAAAAAAAAAAAAAAAAAAAAAAAAACAACTTTAGTATGAAGAAGAAAGCTTTGTTTGCCTCTGTCTTTCATTATCAGTACTTCAAAATTCGAAGTGTCACCTGTTTCACTCTGTTTTTCTTTCTGAATAATTTTTTTTCTATAACATACAAGCTGGTGTGAAAATCTATCCACTTACAAAGTGGTTAGTATTCATTTTTTTGGTTTCTAGGTTGTAAGAAAGGCAGGGCACTGAGAGATAAAACTGGAGAAGGAGGAAGACTAATGATGAGATGTTCTCAATTGCATAGCATAGCATAACTATATTCTAACAGAGCAAATTTTTGTCATCTTGAAGGCCGTGGTGAATATAACACAACACTGAAAATGATGCACAAAAATACAGCTTATTTATTAAAAAAGTATATTCAAATGTGTATAATGTAGAGACAGATATTTAAATATGGATAATATAAAGACAGACAGAAACAAAGGGCATTTGTCTGTTACTCCCTTTATCAAAAATCAGGAAGCTGTTCCTCCTGCGCTCTATCCCAAAGACATTTTCTCCTTGGTTTTTAGTGTATCTTCATAGCAAGTGATTTATGTAAGCCCTGCGTATTTGTGTGTTTTGTCATTGAAGAGGTCACTGATTTAGCTATACTTTTGCTTTCTTGCAGTCAAAATACTTACTGATTTTGAATACAAAGAGTTTTTACTCAGGTTAAAACATCCTCTTCACCCACATGTTGGGATTTCTTTTTTGTTATTAATTTAATTAGAACATTGTAATACTACTTCTTCATACAGCATTTCAGCTTTCTTGATGAGCTGTTTTGAGGCAAAATAGCATTTTATGCCTTCTAGAATGATATTTGAACTTGTACAGCTCTCATCTGACACAGATCCTTGTATTTCTCCTAAATGACAGGCTGATCACTCATTGTTCAGCAGTGTAAATGGAATTCAAACAGAGTTTTTAACTACATGCCAGCTGAGACCAAAGGTACGGTACTTTTGACAAATGACAATTTTGGTGTACCTAGTTTGTAGAATAGCCTTTGGGAATTACCTGTGTGATAACATTGCTCTGTTGGTCAATTTACTGAACTTTTTTTAATCATATGCATTGATTTTCTTAAACGTACAAAAGGAAGGTAAAACCAAACAAACTTTCTTAAGCAAAAATTTCACAATATGCCATTTAAGAAAACCAACTCTAATTACCAGTCATGCCAAATTATCAAATTCTGTTGTGGAATGTAGCAACCACATTTCTTCATAGTCAATTCAATATTTTTGCTCAAGTTTAAATTGACTACTTGGAAAATGAATGAAAAACATATTTCAAACTGAATTTCAAGGCAGCTGGCTGCTTAACAGGAAAGTTGAGTAGCAGACTAGTAATGCTTGAGAGGTTCTCCAGAATCTTGAAAGCATCCAAAAGTATGATGATTATAAATTTTTACAAGTTTTATGTAATTATGTATGACATTTAATAGAAACCTTCCAAAGTGGATGCTTGAAGCATATCTGAACTCAAGTGAAATTAACTGTTAAGTGTACACTTCAAAAAGAAATCCTTTGTTTTGTACATCTGATGTTACAACAGTAATTTTAACAAAATAATCAAACTGTAATTAAAATAAGCTGTGAAATATTACCTATTTTTAAATTAGTTATTTGGAATTTGGTCTTGTTTAACTTTATTCCTAATTTTACATTGCCACATTATTCATCTCTAATGCAGATACTTGGTACTTTGATGTCATTTTCTTGCCGCTTTATCTGCCAAATCTTTGATATAGTAAAAAATGTTTCAATTGCATCACTAAAAAATTGAGATTTTGTGCTCTGTCTTCATTAGTTTGATGTCTTAATGACAATGGGACAGTATAAGAATCTGTGGAAACAAGTTTTATATTCACTGTGCTTAGCTATCAGAATCAGAATGTTATGGCTTTATGAACACATCTTTTTCATCCCTAATCCAACCATCTATTTTAAAACAGAACTCTCTTAATCACAAAAATAAATCTTCTATCTTCAGACAGGGCCTATTATTCAATGATACAAAGATTCTGCTTATGTCTATACAAAATACAGAAGACATGAATCAATAAGAACTTTGTATCATTGTTTAATCACCTTGAAGCAAAGACTATGTAGAAGAAAACATGAAACCCGCATGGAACACTTTCTTGAAGATTCTGCATAGCCTTCATTTCTGTTACAATACAGCAAGCTAATCTATTGAAAGCTTACCCAAACCTTTTCATGTAATATTCCCACAGCAAAGTCTAAACCTAATTACACATTGTAAATTGTTTATTACAGCTTTCAATTCTTCTTGCATTTGAAAAGTAAAAAGAAAAACAAAACCAACAATGAGAAATTTAAATAATCTAACTTTTCTATTAGAAAGCATGCTACTTTTTTCTTTTTAATATCAGCACTAAAGTTACTGTTAACAGATGAAAAATGTGTGAGTACTAATGGTGAAAGAGGTTTCAAGGCTCACAGAATGGTTTACTGAAGAAAATCAGACTAAATTTTATGAAATAATGGCTAGAAACAGAATATGGAAAATACTATCATTGAATGCTTTGTTGTGGATCAATCATAGAAGGGATTTTTGGTAATTATACATCTGCATGAGCAGAGAGAGCAGTTTTGCAATTAAAATAGTCCTTATGTGCGTAATCCATTTTCTTTTCTTTTCAGGCCTATTAATAGCAATGTTAGTGGCAACAGACCCAGGTAGGCTTTCATGTGAAGTGGTGAGGCAATTTATGCTTGTGTGGGCATGCACACACTCTGCGTGTTCCTCAGCTAAGAAACTGCAAGTGTGCACAAGTGTCATGGGGCTAGAACGTAAGATTCTCTGCATAACCCTCTAATTTTGGAGGATCTTTCTTCTTCTTCTTACACTTCCCTCAGCTGCTTGTTATTCTCACTTAGTCTATCATGAGAATTTATTTTGCAAATTACAATCCTGAGTGCTACTTCTTGAAGTTGTGATTTTCTGTACCAGCAACAGTGCGTAAGAACAAAAGTTTATCTGGAGCCTCTAAAAAAAAGTGTGCAATTCTCATTTTCTTCAAGAAATCTAAAGCCCATGAAGAAAACATTAATCTATAATTCATCATTATCTTGGCTTCCCAGTCCCTTCCAAAAGTGAAGCATGCAGGAAATGTGGCCATTTTCTTATTTCGAGAAATCATTCTTCTGCACATCCAGGACTAAGTGACTGAGAAAATCAGTCAATGCCTTGGCCTCTGTCGGTAAATAAGTGTTTCCAAAATGGTTTGTTCAGGGTTTTTTTAAGCCTTTTATGGACTGAAGAACAAAATCTGGAGAGATTAATTACTGCTGCATGTATATGAAAACACTGAAGTTCACAAGTATCTCACATGAAGCCTTTTTGCTTTCATTTAAAGTAATGCAAATTATTCAGCTTTAACAGCTGCTATTAGTAAATAATAAACCATTTGACTTAAATCCTTTCTGAAATACACTGGCACAAGACTAGGTTATTTTATTTGGGCTATGCCTGTGTTGTGGTGGAGGTTAGCTTCCTAGCTTATCATTCCAGTCATCATCTGCTTCTCCAGCTGTGGCAAGTGTCTTGGTTGGTGGGTAATTTTTCCAGAAGGAGTCAAATGTTTTAAGTATGTGTGATGCTATAGACACACACTATAAATTCGTTCTATGGGGAGGCTATTATTCTCTTTAAATAGTATGTGTAAAGATAAAATCTAAAATAAGTTTCGTATTTTACAGTCACATTTACCTACTTTGTGTGGATGTTTGATTAGACTTAAGGCTGAAAGAAGACACTAAATAAAAGAAACAATAGTGACATTTTAACGCAGCTGTTATACAGTGTGTTACAGCTAACTCCATTTGGAAAATGCAGCTCTTACCATATTTCATTGAGTCAACTGAAAAACTGATAGCTTTATAAATGTCAAACTTTAAAATTCAAAATTAGTGTCCAGACTGGTGTATGCACACCCTAAGACTGTGTGTGTGTCAGCAGGGGGGGCTGACAGTAAGTGTGGAAAGAGGGTTTGAAAACTGAAGGGTCTAATTCTGTAATGATCAGCTTCACATTTAAAACATGCTTCTCTCACTCATTTGGTGATTATAAAAAATATTTTAATGTCTGTATTCAGTGTATTCATTTCATTCTTTTGAATGAATATGGTGATTTAACATATGCCATCTCAGCACTGGATTTTATGTTAATCAATCCAGCACCTTTTGTGTCTCTGCTCCTGCGACCCTTATTGTCACTCATCTCTGTCCCTGTTCAAGGTTGAGTTTAGGCAACATTGTGAACTGTGCCTGCAGTCCAGCAATCTGATTCAGCCCATTTCAGAACTTCGAATCCATTAAGGAAAAGAGGAGGAGGATTCAGTGAGTAACTTACACCTCCCAGCTGACACCAGTGCTTGACTGGGGATTTCACAGCAGTGTTAAGTAGGGTTGCTGGCGATGAACTTGAGTTTAAAGATTCAGTACAAATATAACTGAGATTCAATACATCTTCCTTGAACATGATGGGCTTGCATTATATGCAGCATTCCAGTTGATATATTAGGAGTGCTTGCTCCAATGACATTAATACTTCCATATTTCTTTTTGAAATACCTTGCCTGAAAAATCCTAAGATTGCTTTTGACATTTTCATGGCTACTTCACAGTGATGGTTCATAGTAATCTTATAATTGACTAATACACCTAGATCTTTCTCTTCCTCTGACATTTCCAACTAATGACTTCCCATGTGAAGGAGGAAATTCTTGTCATTAATCCCCGAAAGCATGACCTTGCACTTGACTATGAAATCTCATAACATTTTCCTGTTCCAGTCCAAAAGGTCTTTTATTTTTATTTTTTCCAGAGTGTAATATTCTCATCATTTCCTGTATTGAGAGTCTCTTTACTTCACATAATCAACAGAATTAGCAAGGTAAATTTAATATCAAGGTCCTGAATAAGTCAGAACCTAAGACCAACTCTTCAGAAACTGTGTTAGAAACTGTCTTTGAGCCTGATATGTCACTTCTTAATATGAGCTATTTTATTTAATCTAATTTAGATTCTTCCTTTCCTATTTTAAACAGATTTTCCTACTCTTTTTAAAAGAAAGATATTGGATAAATTTCACAAACTACACGTGCTGAAGCCATTCATATTTTTGCTCTACTTGTCATTTACTGATTCCCCCTTCCAATATTTCTTCTGTAGTTCTGAATGCTCAAGAAATAGATCTGTAGCATCCTCCATAATTTATTCTACCCCTTCTAAGAAATTTCTGTTCTGAGAGTGTAAGATAACATCCTCAGCATTATTTGTTCTTTAAAAATCATTGCTATACAGAAGGACCCAAACCATCCTGCAGGTTTCCTGCACCAAAAACTGTTTTTGAGCAGAAGACAGACTGGCCCAGTATCTCATTCTAACAGAAAAACAACCTTCTCAGATAGTTGTATCTTTTTATGAACACTTGGGGGGTGGCCTAAGCAAACCGATCTGCTCTCCAAATTGCTTTTGTTTCCAATAGGGATAATTGAATTAATCCCTTTTCTTAGGATGTTTTGGACACTCCTCTCCCCCTTTCCCTCACCTCCTGTTACAAAAGCAATTTCTTCCCTACAAAATGAAGTCTTATTAAAAGCCAATAAAATGTTTAGCTCTTGTGTTGCAAGTTAGCAACACAACACAGGGTTCTGGTTCAGGAAAGATTTCTTTATTGCTTTCTCTCTATATCATCTTTTTCTTTCCCAAACAAGTCTTTCATATTCTAACAAGCATATTCAGTACATTTCCACTAAGAATCTATTGGCTAGAAAGCAAGTAAGTTCCATAATAAGTCTTCATAACAGCAGACAACTTATCTCATGCTTAGCTACAAAACATCCCTGCTAATACTGTTCATTTCTCTTTCCCAGTGCTGTATTGTCAGTGAGTTAATATTCAACGAGGTTGAGCCGACCTCTCCTTCTCCCACACTCTTGTAAGATTCATAAAATGTTTTGGGTTGGAAAGGACCCTAAGGATCACCCAGTTCCAACCCCCCTGCCACAGGCAGGGCCACCAACCTCCGGATCTGGTACTAGACCAGATTGTCCAGAAGCTCATCTAACCTGGACTTGAACATCTTCAGGGACAGAACATCCACTACCTCTCTGGGCAGCCTCTTCCAGCACCTCACCACTCTCTCTGTGAAGAACTCTCCTCCGACATCCAATCTAAACCTTTCCTCCTTCAGCTTGAAATCATCCCCCTTTGTCCTGTCTATGCAAGTAAAAATTTTATTCCCCTCCTTACTTAAAATCCCTTTTTAAATACTGGAAGGCTGCAATGAGGTCTCCTCACAGCCTTCTCTTATCCAGGCTGAACATGTCCAGCTTCCTCAGCCTGTTTGCATAGGAGAGGTACTCCAGCCTTCTGATCATCCTCTTGGCCCTCCTCTGGACCCTTTCCAAAAGCTCAACATCTTTTATGTATTGGGGGCCCCAGACGTGGACTCAGTATTCCAGAGAGGGCCTTGTGAGCAGAGAGGAGCAATCACCTTCTCTGTCCCTGCTGGCCATACCTTTTGTGATGGAGCCCAGGATACCATTGGCCTTTCAAGCTGCAAGAGTGCACTGCTGGATCACATTCAGTTTTTCATTCACCAAAACCCCCAGGTCATTCTCTGCAGCGCTACTCCCTAGGAGTTCTCCCAGTCTGCGTATGTATCTGAGACTACTCCAACCCAAGTACAAAACCTTGCACTTTGCTATGTTGAATTTAATGCTTAGATGCATATGGATGCACCTTTCAAGTTTCCTGAGGTCCCTCTGGGTGGCTTCCTTTCCTTGTAATGTGCCAACTGCACTGCTCAGCTTGATGTCAACTGCAAACTGACGGAGAATGCACGTGAGCATGTCATCAGTGTCACATAAGACTCTTGGATATTCTTGACAACAGTATTCATTATACACAGAGCTCCTATATATATATATATGGCCAAAAAATAAATCTTCATGGCAACAAGATTCTTGACCATTCACATCTTTATCTCACATTCAAAAGAAAGGGAAAATCCAGTCTTAGTGTTACCACGTAGAGGTCATTTTAATTTGTCCCCAGATGATATTACATTATTCAAGACAAAATGGAAATTGTTTTCACTGTAGTTCGTCTGATATTATAATATCAATATGAAGCGAACCTGAAAACCTACCTCAGTTGCACAGGTAAGTACAATTACTACAAGTACTAAGTAGTATGCTTTTGCAAAGTTTACATTAGTTCTGGTTATAGTAGAATTTCTGAACAGACTTGAATTCTCTCTAAGTATAGCTTTGTATCTAAAATGCTAGACATCTCAACCATCTCTTGTAGTTTAATATGACTGGTAGAAATACGTTTTTTCTTTGCCTGCTTCTGTGATATTTCTTAAATGCCAGGTTTTAACAGAATAAATATAATGGGAGAATGCTTCACTGCTATATTTTCTTTAGGATATTAAGAAACAATAAATCTGTCTATGTTCATAGAGTGAAAAAAAAGCACTTGCTTTATATCAAAGTCTAGCCTGACCAGGACTTTCACTGAGTAACTTGGAAAGATTTTATGTTATTTTTTTATTACTCTTGGTTATGAAGTTTTTGTTAAATATCTCAAAAATGTAAATGCACAGCTTTTCTCCCCTCTTCTCCCCCACCTCAAGGCATCTACAGTTGGTTTTTTTTGGGGGCAACTATTAGGATTATGGAGAATGACTAAGAAAATTAATTAAAAACAGAATATACACCAAGGGCTGTAATTTAGGGCTGTAATTTACAGCCCGTCAAGTTCAAAATATTTTCCTTAGCTCAGAACATGTTCCACATGTGTGTTAAAACTCAAGAAAATTAAATTCAACCCTATATATCATATTCCCCTTTTTCATTAAAATGTTATTTAAATGCTTTCATTAAGTGGAGCGTTTATTTAGACATTAAATGAAATTATGTTGAAAATGTAAATGATCTATTTGACACCAAAAGAGGAAAGAGGCGGTAACAGTTTTAATTAAAAATTCAATCCTAGCAGAGTTCGCCCTCGTCAACTTAGAAATATAGCGAGGACACTTTATTAAATTACAAAGTATCTGGTTAAAAGCTATCACTATGTTATGTGCTAAATGATCTGTTTCCATGCTAGATCCAGTTTCTACACCAATTGGTGGAAAAACTCTGACTCCAGAAGGTATCAGTTCTGATTTATCACTGCAGTTTTCTCAGAGGGATAAAGTCATTCAGATGGGTTTGCTTGCTGGTCTGGCTACATGGATCTACAAGGAATAAAGCTGAACATGGCATACACAGGTACACCTGTTGTCCTCTGTCCTGCTCTTTGGCTGTCCTCACCAAGAACATGCATGGGAGACACCTGCTTCCCTCCCTTCTCTAGAGCACATAGAGGAGTAGCTAAACTGCTTGCATTACTTCCCATTTATGTTGTAAGGTGTTTGTTTTACCTACCTTAATTTAAAGGAAGGGTAATATTAATAAGAAGAAGCCATCAGGAGCACCTAACTTGGTGACAGCTGAGGAAGACAGTAAAACAAAAAACTTGTGAGCATGTTTGAAGGTGTTTGAGATTTCAGAGTCTGAATACAACTCATGGTTGAGGCAGGAAGATTATCTCTGTTTCCGTGTATATCCATGTCACTTGTGCTCAGTATGAATCTGAAGTGTTCTGGGCATTAAAAAAGCATCCAGTTTTTCCTCTCAGTTTCTGCTGTTCTTCTTGGTGTATGATCTGCTGTAAGTCCTCATACATTTTAGTGTTTTTTTCCTTCTTTTCTCAGATTTTATCCTTCTGTTTGAAGCCTAATGCTGAGGAGAAGGAGTTTCTCATGGTGTTTGTAGTTGCAGTTGCACAGTGAAAAAGTTTTATTAGCCTGGATCTATAAATGGAGATGTAATAATATCTGTAATTAATAATAAGAAACCCTGATTCATGAACCATTACTGATTCATTAGAACTAAAATGTGTACCAACTTTAACTGGATTCTGACTTCCCCGAAGACAAGCTGTACAAACCTACTTACAGCCCTACCAGCACTTAGCTTCATATTATCATTTCATTTAGTCTTTCCAGAAGTAAGTGACCTTGTGCGCATCACCAGAAGAAATAAATTGACATCAGCAAAAACTAGGGCAGTATGAGTTGTACCTTAGCTGGTAAAATATTGTCCAAGGAATTCTTAATTCCTGTAGCAGTTCGTAGTGCAGTACAAATCAAATAATACTGTCAAAGGACATGGAAGTGACCCTTTTTTTTATACTTTAAGGGATGAACCATTTCTTCTCTGTTCAGACAAACAAAGTACAAAGCTCTATTTTCTTATTGACTAAACTTCTTAGCAGTAAATCCAACAGCTGGAAATAGTAGAACTGAAGTAGAATTTAGATGCACGAATACAAACCTCCTGCCTGATCCCAGTCCTCCAGGACTTAGCCATCTGTGTAACTTGCTAATGAAAAATAGACTTGAACTGGGGACAATTAATTTAATTTATTGCCAATTAAAATAAGTTAACTGGTGAGAAACAAAGAGAAATACTAAATCGACACCTTCCCCCGCCTCTTCCTAGTGACAGAGGGCTGGGGAATGGGGCTAGGGTAGGTCTCTGACAGCCTCTCCGCAGCTTCTCTGCTGCTTCTTCCTCCTCAAACCATGCCCTTCCCCAGCTTGGGCCTTCCCAGGGGCTGAGAGACATCTGAGAGCCTTGCTGTTGTTGTTGTTTCCTCAGAGGTATAGCATATAAGCAAAGCATAAAACATATTAAAAAATATTATAAAAGCCTGCTTCCTTGCACCGTGTTTCAGGCACTGATTTACATCAATACAATGCAGATTTAATTTCTGGAACCTTAAAGCAACAAGGGCTGTTTTAAGTATCTGCAGTTCTTTGCCTTGGAATTTTTGAAAGCAGACAGATTGTCTTAAGCCAAAATGCTGTATGTTTACTTTGTATTACTTTTCTTGGGCTACATGTGCAGCTATGCACAGTACCAATAAAAGATCACCAGGGCTCCTGTTAGCTTAACTCAGTGGCTGAGGAAAGTGTTATTGCTACCATTCTTTTGCTCTTCAAATTCAGTTAAATTTCATTATGAAGATAGCTTTTAAGTTTACTAAAATTCAGACCAGGAGAAATAAAAAAGAAGGAAAACTGTATTAAGTAAAACATAAAAAGTTTGTCATCTTATACCATAGTATGAAAACATGTAATCTAGTATTTATATTATTATTAGCTAGTTGAAATAAATAATAAGATGCTAAGAAAATATGCTTAGTCCTGTTATATTTCTTTGTAGAAATGGGAATTCTTGAAAGCTCAAATACGTTTGTAACTACTCTTCCTCATGGAAACACTGTTGAAATTCTGTTCATTTAGAGATCTTCCTGGGTCTGCTTATTATAGCTGGTCAGACATTTGATAAGATGTGAAATAGCAAAAAATGTTAATGCAGTACAGCTGTTCAGCTGTTGTTCAATCTTTCTATATCCCCTATTTCAGTACTTCAAAATTGATTTGCATTATGAAGTAGAGTGAAAAAAGCAGAATTCTGAAATTTCTTATAAATAAAATTTCAGAAAAAAACTTTTTCCAAAAGCGTGAAAAATTTCCTTCTCTATCATGCCCAGAACTTCTCATTTCTTTATGAAATTTATGGTGTATTAGTACATTTAACTTTTATTATGATAATAGTTAACATATAAGTAATAAAAATTATAGGGTTAACACAATTGTTATTGTTCTAATAAATAAAATAAATCATACTTATTCATTTTGAATCCTTTCCACAAAAGGCTATATCAAAACTGACGATCCCAGAAGCACTTCCATGTGATAAAACTGTGCTGTTCAACCGTTCCTTCAAGAATATTTCAAGTTGTATGAGTGCACAGGCAGCACTTGAGGATGAAAATGCCTTAGCTTGTGGGAAACAACTTGTCTTATATTATTGAAGCAATGGTGGAAAATTAATGTCTCTCTTAGTAGTCAGCAATATGTTCTCTGAATGAAGTAGAAGGAGGAAGGGATTATATGCCATATAGCATATTGATTGCACTTTGATGTTATGACTTACTTCAACCTCTGTGCTGAAACCAACATATATGAAAATCTACCAATACTGAAATGAGCTTTTTTTAAACTAAACTATAATTACACTGAGTCTGATATTATACTCGTAATTGCCACAGTTCAACTCCATTAAAAAAGCTTTCATTTTAACATCAGTGGGAAGTTAAACTGAGTTAACATACAAAGATTCAAAAAGGAGAGAAGGCTGATAGGAATTGTTGATGTCAGAGGGGCATTTAGGAGTGCTTACAGTTTATTCTGTCATCAATAATTAACAACCTTAAGCTTGCTTAGGAGTAACTAACCAGTGCATTTATTGTTGAGGAACAATCAGTAAATTCAGTAAATTGGATTCAAAAAATTATTGTTATGTTGCTGTCACAGGAAAAGATTTTTTTAAGACTTTTTTAAATGTCCTATGGGCTTGAACATGTTTTAGTTAGAAATGGTCATTGCTGCCTTCCTCTCTCTTTTCTGGGAAGAGGGCAGGAGGATGATTAGAGAAATGAGAGAGGGATGAAAACCCTCTCTGTTCTCTTAAGGGAGTATAGAAGGATAGGGAAAAGTGAGCACTGTTTTTTCCCTGCTATCCATTGGAATAGCCTGAAGAAAATGATTCCTCCCTGATGCCTCCACAAAGACAAGTCCGCTATAGCCCACTCTTGGACAGACCGTGACTCTAAACCTAGTCAATTTTGGAATGTTTTGGAGATTTCGCCAGCCAGATATGAATATTGTAAAATAAAATAAAATAAATAAAATAAACCCTACAAGGTGTAACAAGGTTTAAAGTGCATTGCATTAAGGAAAAGGGTTTGGGTTTTCTTTTCATTTGAGAAGAAGCCTAAGATTTGTATCCTTAGCTTTCATGAAATTCCCTCTTCATGAGATGTTAAGTACATGTTAACTGAGGAATGCAGCATTGTGTTTTCTTTTTCCTTTAGTGACTGCAATATTAAACAAGCAGAGATGACATCCAGTATCTCCTAGCAGCTAGACAGGTACTATATTGTGCTCTTACTTACACTGTAACACCAAACCACTTCAAATATGCAAAGATATCCATGTATTGAACTCAGGACAGCAATAAAAGGAACACATACAAGAGCAGTTCAAACCATTTAATTTTCCTTCCCTGGGCTGTATTTCTGGTGCTGGAAAATGTTGTAGAATCAGAGCCACGGTGTTCACAATAGATGATCTTTAAGTGCTTGAGGTGCTAAAAATAAATACGTTGTAAAAAACAGCTCTGTTGAGAAATTGAATTCCTAGAAAGATATTTCAAGTCTTTCTTAAGTTTTGCTAATGATTATAAATGTTAGGCATGCTAATGTTGCTTAATGTAATTTAAAAGAATAAATGTGTATAATCATAGTATTTTTATGCCCGTAGAGTCTTTGGTTGTGCTTTTAATCATCAGCACCTTTCCCCCCCCCATTGAGAATATCAGTGAAAAGTTTGAAAGGCTCTTATTTTTATGTTATGTTTACATGATTTTAAAGCAGAACATTAGGAATGTATATCCTCATGGGCAGTAGGCATATTGAATTTATTGTCTTCAGAGTATGCCAATTCTGTCATCATGTAACTGTTTTACTTCATATTTCTTCCTTTCTTTTTGTCTGGTGAAAGTTTGTGCTTATCTGTGTCTCAGTATTTAATTCTCTATTGTTTTTCTCCATCAAGAAACATATCACCTCTTTAACCTTCACTATCATTCAAGTTTTTATTTTATCCTTTCTGGATTTACTTCTGGGATTTGATCTGCCTGGTGACTTTGCTGCAATTTCTGTTTTCTTTGTTACCCTCAGCCTTTTTCACATGTGTACATCTCTAGTGCTCTTGAAAAATGTTAATCTGCAACATCCTTAAAACTTACATTAATGCAGCACTTCCTCTATTTATTTACGTATTCTTAATTTTAGAAGAATCAGAATTTCTAGGACTTTTTAAAACATTTTCTCTGACTACTTTTTTCCATCATTATTTTGAAGTGTGTGATTGACTTCTTTTTACAGAATAAAGCTTAATTCTTGTTATTATAAAAGCAGTGGACATGGAACTCTTATATTTATCTGTAGGCTTACCACAAGTGGCAGAGAGGTTCTGAACATCTTTATCCTATCCATGATTCAAACCTGACCTATAGGGATTGTCTCTTCTTTCTAAGTGAGAGATAATTCAGTCTGCAGAATTGAACTTGACAGAAAAAAAATTTTGTCAATTATGTATGAAGTTTTGAGGGATGGAATTCTATCCACTAGAGAACATGGATAAAAACCACAAAATTCAGTTGCTATGGGGTCCTGTAAGACCTCAAAAATTGGACTGAATTCTTTTCTGTTGAAAGTGTACAGCTTCATCCAATAAGATAGCTCAATTCACATCTATATAACAAATGATATACTGTGGTAAAATAAATATATTTATTTTAATAAAAGGAAAGGGATCAAATCTTCTTCTTACTTCTGGAGCTATAACCACTCAATCCAGAAGGACGTTGATTATTTGGATTCCTTTTTTCATTTTATTTATTAATTTATTTTGCATCAGAATCTTTTCATTATCCTTTACTCTGTGCAGGAAGATGCCAGCGATCAAGAATGCATTTAATTTATGGTCTGTGTCTGTAATGTTGTCAGAAGTTTTAGGTTTCTGTTTGGATTATGGGTCTGTTCAGCTTTGAGAAAAGAAGACTGAGAGGGGACCTGATCCAGGTCTATAAGTATCTAAGGTGTGGGGGGCAGAATGGGAAGATGGACTCTTTTCAGTGGTGAGTGGAGACAGGACAAGGGGAAATGGCCGGAAACAGCAGTATAGGAAGTTCTGCACAAATGTGCGCAAGAAGTTCTTTACAGTGAGGTGACGGAGCACTGGAGCAGGCTGCCCGGGGAGGTGGTGGAGTCTCCTTCTCTGGAGATGTTCAAGACCTGCCTGGATGCCTACCTGTGCGACCTGGTGTAGGGAACCTGCTTTGGCAGGGGGGTTGGACTCGATGATCTCTGGAGGTCCCTTCCGACCCCTACAATTCTGTGATTCTGTGATTCTTAGGAAGGCATCAATCTCTAGTGTGAATACAGTCACAGACATGGAAAAACTGAAGTAAAATCCAGATTCTTTGATACGTGTAGTTCAGAGCCCATGAATACTACTATTCTCACTGTAGGAACTGTGCAGTGACTGTGTTTCCATATATTATCTTTTATTGAAAAGTAGATGAATCTAAACATATTTTCCCCATAGTTATGTTTCAATAATACAAAGAAAGCCAAAAATAAGGATCTCTGTTTTAGGTAAGAAATACTAGCAATTGAAAACTCCTCTCTATGTATGATCAGAGTGGTGGGAAAAGTGCAAACAAAACAAAGGGTGTGAAAAACCCTATCTTTTCTGGGCTTCTAAATCAATCATAAAGAGACAGTTACAACTGGTAGAATAAAGTAAATGCACAACAACAACTCTGACCTTTCATACAAAACCTTTGGATTCAAGAGATGTACAGTTCAAGTGTATGCTTTGTAGCCCTGGCTTCTTTAATTACTGCAGTGTCAGTTACATGGCTTTTTGAATATTTTTTTCCTTTTTTAATATTTCCCAAGTTAAGGCATATATCATTTTCCTTGGTCTCAGCAGCAATAAATAAATAAATAAAATTCTGAAGTCTTCATACATGAAGTGTGTGACATTTTGATATTTTGATCTGATTGCTCTACACACACAGATTGTTAGGTAAAAAGAAAGAACTCTTGAATGTAGTATTCCCATAAAATAATGCTTATTTGTATCTTCAAATATTTGTATTTGAAAGTAAATGGACATACACAGAGATGTGTACATATTTTTCTGGTTTCCCTTTTAACATTTCAACAACTTTTATTTTTCTTTTACTCCTCGTACCTTAAGACCACTGCATACATTTCTGACATTGTCCATCAAGTCAAGTCTGTTTGTGTGGCACATTGTTGTATCTTGGATTTTCACTAGGAGGAGTTTTTAAAATGATATATGAGTTTTTAGAGCCACTCAAGGCTGGTGCACAAATGCTGCACTTCACCACTTCTGATTTATCATTTTTATACAATCTGTGCAGGTTACTACCCAGTGTTTAAACTTGATCCTGAATGAAAACCTCTGTGTAGAAAGTTAATGATAAATAGAGAAGTTATGAGAACATCTTATTCCACTGAATACAATTGGGGCGAAAGCAACTGATGATATTTTTTCTCTCACCACAGTGCCAGTCCCTTGCTTCAAGACTGGTAATACTTGATACTTCCTAACAACCGTGCAAAAATGTAGGAGCTTGGAAGAGAATAGTCATGATATGTGTGGTTTTTTTCAACTGCAATTGATTTATGGTCAATACGAAGTTCAAAAATAGACTACAAACATTTGGAATTATACATGTTTAAATTAAACTAAGCCTACAAAAGAGACCAACATAAACTCTTAGATTAAATCTGAGTATGAAAGATGACAGTGATGGTCTGTTTAAAACGCAGCTTTCATCTCCAAAGTGGTAGACTTTTATAATCTTGGGCTTGATCACTAAACAGAGGTGTTCTGCTATGCATAAATATCTATTAATAACATGATAAGTATCCTAGACAGTCATTAAATCATTTATGTGGGTAAATATATTTAAGAATAAGTTAACACATAGCTTGCAAATAAACCTATTTAGGTTATCATTATGCAATGTTTTCATAGAAAATATTTCATTTTTAAGTGAATCTTTAATTCTAAAAATTAAATAACATCATAGCAGATGTTTTAAATCTTTACATATATCTGTTTAATTTAAATGTAAAATGTAAGGCAAGTGCAAATATTGTAGCCATCATCAGCATAAGATATAATTAGAACTCTATGAATAAAGAATAAGAGCAGTTATTTATCTGGTTACAGACATCTTCTAAAATTAACGGGGCAAAAAGTTGTTTTCCATCTGCAATATAATGATCATATGAGGAGTTGAAGAGCAGAATCAATTACTGCGATGATCTGCACTGGCTAATACAGAGTTGCCATTTTCAGGAACTAACCATTATTAATTCATCTTTCTAATTGTTTCCTTTAAATTTGGTGGAGTCACCTTGCAGTTACCTTGGAAATGGCTCTTTGCAGTTGACTGCTGTTTTCTGCTTAATAATCTTTCAGATCTCAGTTATGTTTTCTTTCACTTACTCATAAGGAAGATGGTAAATCTAATACCACAAAATGGACAGGTGTATATCTTAGTCTAAATACTACCATTTATAAATTTTGTAGAAGTTTAAGCTGTGAGATCCTGTTTCCTGTAGGAACAAATGAGTTACTCTGGGCCATTTTAATAGCTTTGTATTATTTTCTGATTGGAGGTCCATTCTGATGTTACAGCTGTAGCTGTGCACTTATAATCTTTTAAAATTCATTTTATGCTTTGATAAAGGGAAGGACATTGGATCAGATGCACCTTCAAGGTATGGGATGAATTTGTTGTTATTATTAGCACATACACACCATTTCTTTGTCTGCCTGATCTTCAGCCTATTGCGGTCACTAGAAAAACCTCTACTATGTCAACTGGTGCTAGATCAAGGTCTCAGAGAGCTGATAGATATTATCTAGTTCTTGTCAAACGTAAAGAGAAAGAAAAGACAAGAGAGACCTACAGAAACCTGAACTACTTTTGTCTGCGTAGAAAATGTTCACTTTGTCTCAAGCCGGGAAAATTTAATGGATGAGAATTGGATTGAAAACAAACTGGGAGATAATAATGCTAACTTTTTCCTGATTATAATTTTTTTTTTCTCTTCTTAATTTTTCTCTCTGAACATTTATTGTCGCTTCTTTTCATTGTCACTTCCAGTCTTTTAAACTAACATTCAAGATCTACAATGGGCTTTTTTATTTATTCATTTATCTATCTATCTATCTATCTATCTATCTATCTATCTATTTATTTATTATCTCAATGATTACATCAGATCTCAGAAGTAAAATATCTTTGGAATAGTTAATTTTTCAAATAATTCTGTGAATGACTTAAAAGTCCTTCAACTTCCACTCACTGCTCAATCTTTTCCTATAAACATTCCCAGACATAATAGACAGCATCCTTTTTTTAGTAGTCCAATGAAAAAGAGATATCTAAGAATGGAGAAAAACTAATACCAAATTCCTTCATCTCTAAAGAAAATTAAAGTATTTGGTGCTGTGGTAATGTATCTGACTTTGCAGTGTAACTATTAGCTGTGAAAGTGAACTAACTTGTCTTCTCCCTTTATAGTTTACTTTACAATAAAGCATTCTTATGTCCTCTGTTTAATCTAATCTATTTTTTAATGAAAAAAGATTTTACCCTTAGGCTGAAAAAAAATCCTCAGGTTATAATTGTCTTTCAACATCTGCTGAAACATTTGAATTAACATTACAGATTCGTAATTCAAAGATACCATGTATAACAAATGAATCCACAGTGTTTAGCTGTGGTATTCTAGGAATTACTTTGGTGTACACAGATAACTGGCCCCAAGTTAACTTGGAGGATGGTCAGGAGATAACCTAGTGCTATTAACTTTGGGTTCTTGTAGCCACAGGTCACTTGCTTCTGAAGAAAAACAGCAAGGCTTAAAAACATGCCATTACAAGATCAGCATGAAAATCCTATTAAATCTCACAGCATGTAAAGATTATATGAAGGTTACCAAGGTGCATATTATCATTTTCTACAAACACACAGAGGCAGTTATATACATTTGTTATGAAAGATTTTTTTCTATACTAGGGGAAAAGGAGAGGAGGGAAAAAAAAAAAAAAAAAAAGGAAAAGAGAGGAAAGGAAAATCCTACATCACAGACTGTAATTTTCTGCATTACCTGGCATCACAAAATAGCAACAGGGCTGCACACTAAGTGTTGTTATCTAACTTTGCTGTATTTTCTTAGGCAGTTAATTAAACCAAAAGTCTTTAACAGTAAAAGACAGGTCACTCAAATACTGTGTTATCATGGTGCTGAGACGCTTCACAGTTGTTAATTTATCTATCTTAACCAGGTATTAACACCCCCAAATTGGTGTCTATGAGCAGGAAAATTAAGGTTAGTCTTATGTTAAATGCTAGTTTTGTACTATTGCCTGGGTAGGAAGCTTGGCTCCCACAGGATCTTGTCTGGGATGCTGTCAGAGCACACTGCGATTGCCTTCCAGGCTTGAGAGCCAATTGTGTTTTTCTGCTTTTGAAACCAAGGTACAGAAACACAGAGGAGGGAGAAAAATGTGGGGATGTGCATATCAGGGTTCCTTTTTAGATACCATCTCAAATATAATCTTGAGGGTTCAAATCAAATGGCACTGTAAATTTTGAGCATGATGGGAAATAAGATGGTCTCAGTGACACAGCTAGTCTTTCTGTTTCTCTGATAGGAGTCTCTGTAATAAAAGAAAGCAGTTTAGCGTTAAGGCACATTCGTAAATAAAACAGGATAGAGAATTTTCATACCTCATACATATATCATCGTTTTAAGTTCAAGTGCAAAGAATTTCCTACAAAAAAAAACACCTTTCTTGTCAATTTGCCAATTCACTGTGAGAACAGGAACTCCTCATAGATAAAGCAACAAAAGTGTTTTTCTTCACTGATATTTGATTATTTTTTTTTTTTTTTACTTTTTTAAAAGGTATTTTTCCTTATGTCTAGCATTCAATTAAGAAGACATAGCAGTATTAAACACTTCTGCCTGCATAGTTTAGTTTGCATTCAGCCAAGATGATTTTGGTCATTTGTTGGACGGAATTAGATGATAACATCAGTATTTTTTGACAGGTGTAAATAAAGACTAAGATGAATTTTCACTAGTTGAAACTGAATGTAGATAACTGGCGTTTAACAGCATGTGAGTTGGTTTTCTGTTCAACATCATCCAGAGTGAATGTGTCTGCTAGTTTACTTATACACTCATCCTTTTAGATGTAGAATTCTCTGGAAAGTTGATAAGGAATGTCCTGATAAGCAGTGCTTTGGATGTTTGTGATAGAAATTGGGTCTGCTGACATTATTTAGGTATTTAGAGCCTGTGCGCCCACAAAGTGCTTACATTTTTTTCTTACAGAATGTAGCTGCTTTCAGCCTTAGATTAAAGGGAATAAAAAAGCAACATTTAACTTCGTACAGCTAATATTTTAGAAACTAACAAAGCCATTGATGTAATCTCTAATGAACTTTAGAGTATAATTTAGTTACTTTTATCTACCTTGGGAGAAATAACCAAGACTATCCGGTTACTTTAAGAAACATCTCTTCCTAAAGTAATTCACCAGTTCAGTACATAACCATCTTATGAAACTCATTTAACACTCTTGTCCCTTGACACAGAATGAATTTCCATCATGTAGACTGGCTGAATTCATTTTTACATATTGTCATGATTACAGGTCTAACTGCACATCTGTTGTCCATTTGGTTTCTTCAAGCACATCCACTAAAGTACCAATTTTCAGCTTTTTACCCATCCTAAACCAGAAATTACTTTAAACACAATGCACACATACTTTTGTAGTTACCCATATGCAGAGGCCTGTAAGCAGTGTGTACAGTGACCAGTAACTTTTTGTAATCAAGTAAGTAACTATGTTGTAATAGCTAAAAAATCTGCTTTGTTTCAACAAGTCAATTTGCTTGGAGTCTGGTTTACCTCACCACCATTGATATTTTCCCTGTTGGTTTCCAGACACCATAAGTAACACCTAAAAAACCTTAGCCAGCAGATGATTTTCATAAATTAATAAGTGTACACTTAATTCCATGACAACTATATTCTTGAATATACATTATCTTCTTAAACATTATCTAAGTCCCCAAGTGTTTGTTTTTCAAGATAGGTGCTATGTATTGAAATTTTAATATCACACTGTACATTTTTCCTCTAAAAATCTTCATGACGCTTTAGGAGTATCTTACTGCCAAGTTCTAGGCAATAAGTAGAAATTAACGCAATCTCACAACAGAAGATCAAGGTTCCATTGTTGTTTTGTTGTTGTCGTTGTTTGTTTGTTTTTTTAGGTTTACAAAAAACTTAAATGCACATCCAACTTTCTCCTTTATGACTATGGACTTTCAGTTAAGTTGGGCTGCAATGTAAATGCATTTCAACCTGGACATTTTAGTCCCTGTAGTTGAGCCTTGTATTTCATCTGAACCAGGATGGAAAATTCGTTCTATAATTCCATATCCTAATGAAATCACTGATCAGAAGCATGCAAGCAAAAATGAAATATTGCTTAGTTAAGTCAATTTCTGAGTGTCTCTTGATTTTTGTCATGTTTGACAGCTACGTTATCAAAGATATTTACTTGTCAGCAAAGATTTGTTTCCTCATGACCTATCTTATCTTATTCTATGAATTAGAAAAGAAAGTGTAGTACTAAATCATTTTAAGCTGTGATGTTGAAAAGAGAAGGATTAAGGACTGACCAGAAAATCAAGCAGAAAGAGGATCTGGGACAAGGAACAGTATTACAAGAAAATATCAATGCTACAGAAATGAAGAGCAGAGTTGATGCATCACCCATGTTTGGAATTGAAAAAAAGACAAATATATGTTGGGCAGTGAGATTTCTGAATAAATTTACTGAGATTAAGAGGCAGCTGCATAATCCTCTGGTTAGTGTGTGTTATGTGCTACCGCTATGCCTATCAATCAGTGAGCATGATTCACCACAGCCGTTTCAGAGACCTTGACTTTTCAACTTCAGTCTCATGGTTTTATCTCTTGAGGTCTGTCATTGTTAAACCATCATAAACAACAACTTCATATCAGTGAAGTTGATATCTATTAAAACAATGGTACTTTGAAAATTTTGACATAGATTCATAGAATAGTTGGAGTTGGGACCTAGTTCTAACTGGCACGGTATGGGAAGGGTTGCTAAACCTTGATCACCTCCAGGGAGATGGCATCCACCACTGAACAGCTTATTCCAGTGCCTCACCACCTTCTGAATAAAGATCTTCATCCTAACATGTAACCTGAATCTCCCTTCTTTTAACTTAAAGCCATTCCCCCTTGTCCTTTCACTATCAGACTGTGTAAAAAATCAGTCCCTCATCTGCTTATAAGCTCTATTCAAGTACTGGCAGACCATAATGAGATCTTCCTGGAGCCATCTCTTCTCCAAGATAAACAAGTCCAACTTCTAATCCTATCTTCATAGGAGTGGTGCTCCAGCCCTTGGAACATGATTATGGTCCTTCTCTGGACCCAGTCTAACAACTCCAAATACCTCCTATACTGAGGGCCCCAGGCTTGGCAATACTGAATGGTTTTTCTAAGGTATGCTCTGGTGTAAATCTGTGTGCACATGTGTACACAGGGGATTTAAAAAGGGCAATCTAGATATCCTTCATGTATGAGAGCCAGAAAAGCAGAAAGGGGGCATTAACAAAACAGTAGTGTGAGGGAAAATCCCAGTACTACTAAATATTCATTACGTTGAGGAGAAAACTTGCATCAGATTTAAATGGACAATTAGATACAAATTGATGGAAGAAGTTACCAATTCACATTTATGTTAATTAGATGACATGAATCAGACAGTGGCTATATAAGAGGGGAAGAGTTTATTCTATGATTCCCTTTCTTCAGTCTTTTAGCATATTTGCAGATTGAGGGATGACAGACTTGCTTATTTTTAACCCCGCAGAATTTTTATTGAAATTTTTCATTATTCAGCTGTGGATAAGGGGTGAGTTAGTGTCACTATTACTGCAAATAGAAAAACACAAGAGAGAGAGAGACAAAGTCTTAACTAAGAAACAACTTGGACGGAAACAGTCACAGATTTGTACCTACTTGTGATGATGCTGCCTTGGAGTTTTAGAATTAAAACAAAGTGAAAGCATATGAACTAGAGCAAATGTTTAGTACAGTTTAGATAGTATAGACATTTCTGTTCCTGTTCTTGTAGTTCTAAGATAAATGAAACTTATATCAAATATTCAAATCAAAAGCCATGCCAAGAGCATAGACAAACACAAGGAGAATAAGTCCATTTGGCTTACCAGCTCTCTGTACAAACTGTTGCCAAACTCACATGTATTCCTGAGCCCACCTTCTTCTAGTCATCCTCTCTGGGCGTGCAGGATCTCATAACTGTAATCATGACAAAATTAAATCTTCCTGATTTAACCTTGTGTTCCACAAAAATACATTAAAACAAAGTGCAGTATATCTCTGTGGATATGGATAGATGTATGATTTGATAATTGATACAAATAGCTTTATCATTCTACAGAATCTTTTAGGACAATAACATATACTGAAAAAACTCATTTATAGTATATATTATATTTTTCTTTTTTATTAATTTTGAAACCATCCAGAAGGAAGTTGACTGCTAACAAACTTCTGATTAAAAGCTCCAGAAAATTTCTGGAATGTCCACTTCATTTAACTCTCACAAAATTTCCTGAAGTGGTTATGCAAAAATGTTGTGCCAAAGAATAAACTGTTTAAAGTCAGTCAGTGTCTACAGATCAGGAATACATTCCTTTAAAAAATCACTTGGTATTTTTTTGTACAATAGAAAGGTAAAATAACCATAGAATCACACAGAATCACAGAATTGCAGGGGTTGGAAGGACCTCAGGAATTGTTGAGATCAACCACAGAATTTTAAAACTAAACTCTTGATTTTGATGAATTAATTATCTGCTAATCAACATGTTCAATGTATTTATCTTGTCTAGTTTCTGTAGCATTTTCTGTAAGGTAAGCATTTGGCAAGCCCTCAGTTTAAAAATATTAAAGGTCAAGTTATCCTGTCTGTTTTAATTATTAATGTTTTTTTTGTTTGTTTTCTTTTTCTTTTCTGGACTGCATTAAACCAGATTTAAGTCTGAATTATATATTATTTTGTTGGTTTGGGTTTTGTTTTTTTTTTTCCTTTTTGCTTAGTACTCCTTTTGGATTGCTGCTGCATGCTTAAATGACTCTAAATCTATAGTTAGAAAATACCTAAATATAAAGTAGATGCATGAGTGCATCTTGGGAAGGTGGTATTATGGATTGAGAGCTGTCATCACATCCTTCACAATTACATTATCATGTGCTCCTGTGGTGTACACCTGTGGCTTGTTGGCAAGGCATTTAATTCTAAGGACTATTGAACACTATGCATTTTCATAGTGAATCAGCGCAAACTTATTTAACACAGGTGTTTCTGTAATTGTGATACATTGGGAGATTCACAGTGTTCAGTAGTCTTCAAAACTGCACTCTCCACCTGTGGGGTGAAGTAGTTTAGCATTACCTCACTGACACTGGCAATAAGCTGTGTTATGTTGAAGCTAGGCATCTACGTACATTTATGCTGAGCCATGGTTCAAGCACATTACTCATTTTTGTTACATTAAAGTAATATTCCTAGCTATTTCTGTTCTTTTATGCCAATACCTAAAGGCTGCTTGATGAGCTTTCCCATTTTCTTTTAGAGGGATTGTATGGGAACTGCTGAGTCACGGCCTGAACCTCTGATTGATCACCTGAGGTGAGCCATGAGTCAGCCAGAGGAGCACAGGTGAAGGCAATTCTCCTGTGCTGCCGGAAGGGGTGGAGCCAGGCTCCAGCCCTCCTAGACTTATATAAGAGCTGGCTACCAGTAGGGAAGAATCTTTTCTGGAGATTGCCTCCTCTGGTGTTTTGTGGGTGAGCCCAGCATAAGGGTAAGCCTTTCATTTATTCTCTTTTGTTATCATTGTCTACTTCGCCTAACTCTCTTGTTTATATTGTGATTGTAGCATCTTGATATCCATTGATTATGCAGGGATGTTACCAGTTCTTCTGGTTGTTGAGTTTCTGGTCAAATGAATTTTAACACATTCAAGAAATGTTGTATCATGAGACAGTGAGATTACTATAATTCCCTATAAGAAAACATTTTGATAGTTACATAATTATGATATGCATTATAACAGAATCAGCGGTGCTGAGATTTGTGTTGTTATTTTTCTCATACAAGTATTAGGCTCTTTTCATTTCTGCTGTGAAATGGTTACATTTGAAATGCTAACAGAAATTCAACCATAGTTTGTGCCTTGCACAGGGGAAGACATGAGCTCCTGCTGAGATCCAGCAGGCACTCACTGTGCAGCAGCAAGGTGGGACATGTGAGAAGCAGGCTCTTGAGGCATCCTTGTCAGGGCTGGTAGCTCAAGCCTCACTCCCAGGGAGAATTAGTTCACAGGAATCTATGCTGTCTGTTAGTACTTGCTTTGAAGTAGATGTTTGTTAGCTATATCTTAGAATTCTGGAATTATAGGATCTGTAGAGTTAGAAGGGACCTTTAAAGGTCATCTTGTCCAACTTTCCTGCAGTGAGCACAGGGACATTTACAGCTACATCAACTTGCCCAGGGCCCGATCCAGCCTGGTCCTGATAGCCTCCAGGGATAGGGCATATACCACATCCCCAGGCAACTTGCCCCAGTACCTCACTATCCTCACTGTAGAAGACTTCTTCCTTACATCCAGCCTAAATCTCTCCTTTCTAGTTTGAAATCATTTTCCCTTGTTCTATTACAATAGACCCTGCTAAAGAATTTGTCGTATTCTTTCCTGTAGCTCCCCTGTAGATACTGCAAAGCCACACTTAGGTCACCCTGGAGCCCTCTCTTCTGTAAGCTAAACAGCCCCAGCTCTCTTCCCCTGTCCTTGTAGGAGAGATGTTCCATCCCTTGGATCATTTTTGTGGCCCTCCTTTGGACGTGCTCAAGCAGGTCCCTGTTTCTCCTGTACTGAGGACTCCACATCTGAACACAGTACTCCAGGCAAGGCCCCACAGTACAAAGTAGAGGGGCAGGATCATCTCCTTCAGCCTCCTGGCCACACTTCTTTTGATGCAGTCCAGGATACATTTGGCTTTCTGGGCTAGAAGGACACATTACCAACTGATGTCCAGCTTGCCATCCAGCAAGTCCTATTTAGCAGGGCTGTGCTCCATCCTTTCATCCCCTATCTTCTTTCCATTTAATTTGATAACTCCTGGTGTCCCTGTATTTAAAAATAGAAACCTGCATTTTTAAAAGGTTGTGCTATGTTGTTTTGTTGCGGTGTCACTCCTGTTTCAATGTTGTATAACTTCATTGATTTCCTTGTAGCTATCACAGTAGCTAAATTAAATCAGCTTAAATTAAAATGAAAGAAAATTTAAAAAAAAAAAAAAAAAACAACAAAAAACCAAAACAGAGCAAAACAATAACATAAAAAGAATCAGATCTTCAAAAGCTAAAATTTCAAAGTAAAGCAGAGAATCTGGTGCACTGTGAGAGCTGATATTTCAAGGACTATCATAGAAGTTGTGGCAGAAGGCCAGCACGGATAAGCAAGGAACTTAGAAAAGTTAAGGGAAGAATACAGAAGGCATAATGCAGGAATGGGTTGGCCAGAAGTAGAGGACCATTGCTCAAGTGTGCAGGGATGGAATTAGGAAAGCCAAAGCTCAGCTGGAGTTAGAAGCAATGAGTGATGTGAAGGGCAGCCAGAAGAGCTTCTGCACGCACATCATTAGCACCAAAGAAAGGTAAAGGAAATGTGGGTCCAGTGCTCAGTGGAGCTGGAGAACTATTGGCAAATAACATGGAGAAAATCATAGTATTCAATTTCAATTTGCCTTATTTTGTCATTGGCAAGTGTGCACTTAAGATACCATAGAGGAAGCACTCAAAGGTCCTGAAAGAGCTCACAGTCCTTGTGAATTTGCTGATATTGTAAAAAAGGGAAATTGTACTCACATCTTGAAGATTAGGAAGAAGGAGAATCTGGGGGCTACTGGGTGTTTAGCGTCATTTTATGTCCTAGGAAATCTACATTAACAAACTAACTAAATAAATCTGAAAAGTACAATTTCTGTATGTTTCTGGACTATGGTGACCTGAAGAAAGACTCGAGGAATGGATGCTATTCAAAAGGCTCCAAAGACTAGAGGAAATTGGTGACAAGAATGATATGAAGTTCAACTTTGGTGATTAAAGACTTCTGAGATTGAATAAACCTATACTGCACTTCAGTTTTGGTGCTAGATGACAAGAAAACAGCCTAGCAGAATGTAAGACTGGAGATCCAGATGGAAAACTAGCTAAACAGGAGTCAGTAATGAATCTTTGCACCAATGAAGGCCATCCACATACTTGGATGGATTGGCAAAAGGATAACCAGCAGTTCACCTGAAGTGAACCTTGTCCCCAAATCAACTTTTTGGTGGTGCAAAGGGGAAGAAGGAGATGCAACAGTTGCTAGCTGAAACATCTTATTCTGATAAGATATGAGGAAGATTTTTCACTGTACCAGTTATCAAACGGGTGGAGCAGGTGCCTAAAGGGCCTATGGGTTCTCTGCTCTTGGTGATATCTAGATGGACACCAACCTGAGAAACCTAATCAGAGTGGGGAGTGCCTTGAGTAGGAAATTGTACTGGATGGCTGGATAGGAAGTCCCTTCCTATCTGTATTTTTTTCTATGATTCAGTAGTAAGGCTGAAGAAAGACTTTATAGAAGACAATGGTAAGGGAAGATATGCTCAGAGTGTCAGAGATGCTAAATTGCTCTAATTCTGTAGTAAAATTTACGTGCAATATATTTTACTGTTAGTAGAAAATATAGATATTATCTTGATCAGAAAGCCCTTTAACTCCAAAATCTTATGGAATATTTATAACCTTAAGATCTGCCAGGGTCTTTAATGCTAACTGAGGAGAAGCTAGTTTCCATGTAGAATACGTTTTAAAAATACCTTGTTTGCTTTTTTTCATAATAAACTGTTACTAAATGCACTGCAAACTCAGTGTTAATAAAATTAAGTTTAGAAAAAAACAGATCTATCTAGTTTTACATAATATTTCAGTAAAAATATTTACAAGCAGCTGGCATAGTTAAGAAATTAGTGTGATAAATGAAGTCTAAAACATGGAACCATAACAAAAAGCATTAAACCAACTAACCAACCAAATTCAAAAGAATCCCAAACTCTTTTCCTTTCAGAGCAGGATGAGGAAAGGCAAGGCTTGAAGTTTCCATGGGGACAAGAATTATTACAGAGCATTTCTTCAGATTCCTAAATATGTACGTATATAGAAGCATAGTTCTCTAAGGTCAGAATCAGTCTCAACATAATTCAGATGAAGGCTGAAGCATCAAAAACAAATACGTTTTTATAGTACATCATCCAATTGCCTATTTTCTAGTTTGCTCAGCCTAGTTAAACAAACAAACTAACAAAAAATCCTAACTCCTGAGCCTCCTCTAGTGTCCCAAAAACAAGAACAAGTCATGCATGCTCAAATCTAAGAATGACAATGTATGGAATCTGATAAAATGTACATCTTGAAAATAGGTCTTATTAAATCTACACTTTTTCACTGTCTTAATTTTCAGGGTACTTAATGAAAAGTGCTTGTTAGGTTCACATCTGTATGTATTTTGCTGTGTTTCTGACTTGTATAAAACTGTAGTTTTATTATTATTAACAACATTTGAAACAGCGAAATGCAAACAAGGAGAGTCTCTCACTTTTATAGAACTTAGCAATTAGCTTGTTACATTTATCTTGTGTATATTAATGCCTCAAATTTGAAGAAACCAAATATTAAGGTAGCTTATATTTTTACTTGGGTCTATTTGCTGAACTGATACTGTAGAATTTTAGCGATCCTGAATATTTTTAGGTAATTATTTAAATGACTAATCTGCTCTTTTTGTCAGAGAACTTAGAATTGCATAATACAATTTATATCAGACTACGCTATAAACCTTATTAGTGTTTTGAATTTTTCTTTTCCAGTAAGTTGCGTGTGCAGCAACAGCAGTACTGAATCAATACTTGATTCTATTAATATATATTTTTACTGCCAATTTTAATTTTACTACACTAAAAAATAACAAAAAAGCAACAACAAAAAAAAATAACCTATGACTTCAGTAGAGAAGCTCTCAAATTTTCTTAGGTCAGTATTTGTTTTTTTATGTCTAATAAATATACATGTAACTCCTAAAAAAAGTAACATGAGAAAGGTATATAATTCTCACTTTTCATCTTAGTAGCAAAAGCCAGAAAAAAAAAAAAGAGGACTTTTGGAGAATAAGATAGATTCATAAGATTGCTATGAACCCTATGTAGTTCTGATGACTTTACTAGAATGAGGACTTATTTAAAAAATCCATGGAAGTCAATAAAAATAGTTATTGTCTTTTTAATTTTATATACTTTAGCATAATAGCTCAGTTTGAACCCCCTATATGACTTATTTAAGAAATATGTTTCATTCACCTAAGCACTGAAGAAAGAAATACAATTCTACCTTAATTTGGCTATAGTAGAAAACATGCTTCCCCTCCCCTGCCCCCTGCCCTAGTTCCCAAATTAAACTAAGGAATAGCAAATTTACAGAGTTATTCTCTATTGCTGTATTAACTGACGGGGGCAGGAGGGTCAGGATTTATACTACTGTAGTCTTCTCAGCCCAAGCAATGCAGGAATAACATCATGCAACTTGTATAACTGAGCAATTATAGATTTATATGTCTAATGGCAAAAGAAAAAATTATCAAAGCAAGATTTTTTCAAGTCCTTTGTTCTTTTTTTCTTTATATGCAGATATTAGACTAAATATTTCCTCTTAATTTGCTTTCAAAAAAAAAAAAAAACCAAAAACAACAACTACTACTACTACTACTACTACTACAAAACCCAACTTATTCCTGAAATTCACAGTAAAAAATCACAAGCCTGAGTCTTTTTTCTAGGGAAAGGGAAGGGGGTTAAAAGCATTCATAATGACCTTCTGCTTTGATATGAAAAGGCATCTGAACTGAAAATAGTTCCTGTTTAATTAAATGTGTAGTCAAGGTCAGAGTAATGCTGTCTTTTTAGTCTTAACTATGATGAATTTACTCCTTTGCATCTCCATCCAAAAGTCAGGAAAGGTCTTTATATTACCTTGAAGCAGCAATAATAGTGTTATATTTAAAATACCAAACTCAAATGTTCTCTGCTATGTCTGAATTTCGGGCCAGGTGGCCAAAAGATAATATGACAACTTTGGGTAAGAATTTCCTACTCCTTCATGCTTTCCGAGCTGATTCACTTACTCCTCCGTAAAAGCTGACAGGCGAAACAGGAAAAATTCTGAAGAAAAAAAAAAAAATCAAAATCTAGAAGAAAAGGTAGGAAAGACATTTTTCAGGCAAACAGTGTCATGTCAGTGAAAAGGGTCAGGTTCCCAAGCCTAAACCTTGATATGCATGTGGAGGGGTGAGTTTTAAACTGTGAAAGGGGTTCTCTGACCCTCTGTAGAGCCATGATATCTGGCATCTGCCCCAGAGAGAAGTGGAAGACTGAGAAGTGCCAAGCAGTTTCAAAGTCATAGTCTGGCTGATTTACAAATTTAAAACTGGTTACTCTCTTTGAATATCTAGTGCTTTTGTGAATTTGCCAGAATTTTAAAGTATTCTTTGTAAATATTTAAGCATTTGGTAAAACTTTCCACTGTAGATAGAAAATAATTGGGCTTAAGGTACTAAGTTAACAATTTCCATCAGAACAAATTCATTAGAATTGATGTAAGGCAAGGAAATTACATCCTTCTGCAATTCTGCTCAATGAATTTGGAGACAAGATTGATGTTTAGTATAAGTATGGTTATTGATCAAAATCAGGTTTTCACATTTGTGCTTTCCTTTTGGTTCCAAACTGGGTTGCAACAAAACTTATTGTATTTTTTTTTCAAGGATAATTATTATTATTTCTTGCATTGTGTCCTATCATACCATTCAATCCAGTAGGTATTTTTTGCTGTTTTTGTTGTAGCTGTAAATATTTAACATTGGAATGAGAAATAGCAAGAATGAGTAGCAAAACTATTTACTTCCAGCACTCAATTCATGAAACTTTGGGGATCTAAGAATAAAATTAATTCTGAGAATGCTTGAATTTGGATCCCAAATGATCCATTTCTCATGTGAACTTAGAGAAATGGATCTGAGCAAATCAATCTGACTTTTCTGTTTTTTTCCTCATTATAAAACAGATAAGGCACTAGAAATTCAACCTGGGGTATGGAGTATGCATATCTGTTGGTATACCTGAGAACTATCCGAAAATGAAAGAAAATCACTTTGGTGCGAATAATATGAAAAAGTCTGGTTGTGTTATTATATCTCCTCAGAAAGTATCAAGAAATTCTAGAACTGCTGTGAACCCTCATATCTACAAGCACTCACCCCATTGCTCCTGCTTTGTATCAGTGGAATACGGAACAAATACGTTCCCTCTTTTTCCACAGCAGTTTCCTTGTCCTCTTATACTGGGCAACAGTCATCAAAAATGAATTTTTCTGAAAACTTTCAAAGTCTGTTTCTTTGTTATGCTTTTTCCATCTCTTACATATTTCCTATTAATGCTTGCTGGCAAATGGCTTATTTGGTGAGGTTGTTTTCACAGAATTTCTGTGTTTAGAAGCGCAAAAAATGGTGATGATGTAAAAGAAAGCACTGAAGCCTCTATTTCTGTATCATTATTGCTGTAATTGTTATTGTAAAATACAGGAAGAACAAAAACATGAATTATGTTTCTGGTAGTTATATTCTCACCATAGTCTGTATGTATGGTTCTTTACTGCAATAAAAGAACTCAGAAAATGAAGCTTGTAGGAAACTGGATTGGAAGGAAGGGGGTAAGGAATAAGCTGCTCTAAGCAAAATATTTTCATGTATATTCAGGGTATACAGGAAAATACTGTAGTAACAGTTACAGATCATTTTAGCATTAAGTTCATCTAGAGCTTCTACATATGAAGGTTGCTGGGGAGGAATATTTCAGCTACATATAATGATGATGCTCAATTCAGGTTTATGTAATGGGCTGAGACGGGAGAGAGTATGCCAGCCTTTTGCATTTGACAAGTAAAGAACTTCCATTATCTAACTAGAACTACACTTTCTGTCGCTGTGAAATCTCACCACTGGCAGAGGTTATGTGCTATTTGCACTGCTTTAAAGTGCTATCAAAATTTTGTTCTTTTCATTGTGGAGAAGATAGATTATTAAATAATTAGGTTTTTACCAATCTTTTCATATGTGAACTGAAAACAAGAAGCTGTCCCCGTTTTGTTTGGTTACAGGAAAGGTCAACTAAAGTTTGCTTCTGCTTTTTGAACTGTGCTTGGCATTCTCTTCTTATCATCTCTCTGCTCTATAAATCATCGCACACTGAAAGGTCAAGAGTGGAGCGAAGGTAGGATACCAGGCTAAATAAGGAGCAAAAGATGCCTCTCCTCCTGGAAATCGTCAGAGCAGAAAGGGAAATTCTAGAATCCTTTAGAGGTTGGAATGAAGACCTGAGATATTTGAAATGTTTGGATTATAGACTGCACGATTCAACTGGTTGGATTCAGCTCACATCCTTGTATAAATAAAGGAATTAGCTTAATG
Organism: Lagopus leucura; assembly: GCF_019238085.1. NCBI lineage: Eukaryota > Metazoa > Chordata > Aves > Galliformes > Phasianidae > Lagopus > Lagopus leucura. Next base: position 14,483,628 of record NW_024962263.1, on the reverse strand, counting down.
TAAATCTGTCCAAAGCCACAGAAGAGTTACAGCTGACTTTTTTTTTTTTTTCTTTTAATCTGTGTTATTCCTACTTACAGCACGTGGATTTTTCCTCCCTGTTCTCTATTCCCTTATTGTGTCCTTGAATATAGGAAAGAACAGAAGTGAATTGAAATCAGGATGGCATTTTTGGCAATTTCTATATCATTTTTTTCTTCGCTGTAATCTTACATTAAGCGTTTTTAGATTTTTGTTTCTTCAGAAATATGGAGCCAAAACTAACATTTTCTAACCCGTAGAGCAAAAGACTGCTTTACAAAGAGTGGCAGTTTTTGACACAGTATTGATTAATAATGACTCTTTAAGTGGCATTTTCATTCTCCTTGCATGCAAAAGCTTTGGTAAGCAACTGTAATTAAAAGAAGTTACAATGAGGGAAAGAGTGGGACAGAATAAAGGAACTCTCTTCCTTTAAAATCTGGAAGATTGCATTAGAAGTGGAGGCAAACACTTTTTTGTACTCCTTACATGTTTTGATTAGATATTTCAGATTAGTAAAAAAAGTTTTCTGAATATTGTTAGTGGGGAGTTTGATATCAAATGAAACATGAATTCATGAAGTGGAGAGCCTGAGAAATTTTGTTTATACAAAGTGGGCAACTTCATGTATGTCTTTGTAATGTCTGGAAGCACCTGGCTGATACATTCATCTTCTACCTCATCTACCTCACAAACATGTCTATAGCTGCATAAATAATACCAGATTAGTCAAATAAGAGCAACTATAAGTAAATTATTATATTTAATACAAGTTTTTATGAAAATCACTACACTGTCTTACATTTCTGAGATAGATGTCACCATGGCCTTTTCACAATGACTTTTATGGGCAAACTCACCTCCAGCAAATACCACAGCAACCTTGATTAGACATTTGTAAGATAAAATGACTTGCAAATCTAGATCACTACATTGATGGAGCAACTTTAGCACTACTCAAATAATTTATATGTTGGAGAAAAGAAACAATTTTAAATGTGGCTATGTCTGATGGTAAGGCTAGGTGTAATGAATGGTACGCATTTACCTCTCTAAGACAAGTACCCTCTGTTATTGATGTGGGAAACATATGAAACACCTAGTAGTCTTCTCCTGTGTTTGCATTTTTTGTTTGCAAAAATGCTGGAAAACAGATTTTCCATTAACACAATTATGATAATTTGATTACTTTTTACCTTAACAAGCTCAGCCTTTACCTCAACAAAATTATTAGTGTTATTTCAGAATATACGTAACCTGTAAGAGTACAAATTTGTAACGTGTTATACTTGGTGCTGAACAAATCTGTGAGCTAGCAAGGTAGGAGAGAACATCTAAAATAAAGAAAGAAGTGCTTCTACTGCTAAAGACCTTCTCAGAACTAGATCTGTAGAGGTGTTAGCGCAGAATGGGAGTGATTGTGTACATTCTTATACAGACCACGAATGCAAATGAAGTACTTTGAATGGACTGCACACACGTACAGATTGGTAAGATATACTGATATACTCAGTGTAAATTTAGAATTTACAAACACAGATTGCTTAGACAGATTGAACTAGGTTTGAAATATATCTTCATAATCTTTTTTCTAAGGAGAACTTCCTTGAAGAAGACCAAAAAATTAAAATAAGTAGGTGATGTGAAGCTGAAAACTTATAAAAGACCTAGAAGACAGCACCCTCCACTCTGCCCTTGCAAGACAAGTTGTTACTTTTGAACATAATGCCTGAGAATTTCCAGATTGCAGCAAGCCTTCCCAGTGTACTCTGCCCCCAGAAAAGAGCTCTTTCCACCCCTCTGAGATGCAGCTGTACTTCCCTTGCCAAGATCCTTGTCTTTCCATGGCAAGTAGTCTGCTACATCACAGGTGAGATGATACTTCTTCCTATTTGACATCCCTCAAATTTGGAAGGCCTCTCCCTCAGCAGAATGAACTAATACGCACAGTTTACCTACAACAGCAACCCCTTCTTAAGGGCACTCAAAGCCCAAACAGAAATGACATGTCCTTTGTTCCCATGAGTAATCTTCTTTAACAGGCTCAGAAAAAAGCTAACTTCCGTTCTGTAGAGTAAATTGAATAAGTATCACAAAGAAAATTGCTTTCTTATTGCTGTTTTATACTACATGTTAGCAACATTCAGTGTGAGGAGCAAATACCTCTTTTAGGTGTCTTTTTTCTTTCTTTAGAAACAAGAAAGTTGCACAGGCATGGAAGTAGTCACAGGGGTGGGTTGGGTGTTCATTCGCTTTTTTTGTTTGTTTCTCTGGCAAGAAATTATTTAACTGCTGAGATCTACTGCAGAATATAAAGCAATGAAAGAACTCTGGAGAAGCACAGATGCCAGTGCTACACAGGAAGTAAAACAACTATCAGATACTAGGCTAAATAATAAAGGCTATGTTGAACAGTCTGCTTTTAACAAAATAAAACAAATTGTATTTTGACTAGAAACATTAAAAAAGCTAAATGTAAGCTCTGAAAAGAAGATTTTCTGTTTTATGCTTTTTTTTTTTTTTTTTTTGTTAAATTCCTGTAGCTGTGAAATATGAGGGAAAAAAAAAAAGGTAAAACTAATCCTTTGAATCAGCACACTGTCTGTGACTGCTTATTTTGGGGAAAAGAGGATGGAACAATTAGGCATCTCATTTTAATCTTCTAAGCTAAGATCTTCTATGCAAAGCTCTTTTCTGAAATGAATTTTCAAGGCTGACTATTTAAAGATTAACAGCATTTTAAAATGACAAAGCAAGCATGGCACTCACATGTACCAGCACAGTGTACAGAGAGTATGTGGATGGTGGTACAAATAAAGGAGGGAAAAACTGAGGACATTTAAAGGTCTATTAAATAAAAACAGAATGAACTATATCTTCAAGGGGTGGATATGTGTTTTAATGAGCATTATTTAACATTATTGCTTTTTTATACAGTGCAGAGCCATACACTTCCTGAGCTGCTGATGTCAGAACACAAAATCAACTCATAAGCTTTGCATAGCCTAGAGTAGCCTCAGCTTTGTAATGGGTGGGAGTGATCCAGTGAACTCAGGACCACCCCTCTTGTTTCCTTGATCGCTCACATCTCTTACTTAAAATGATCATCTAGTGTGGGAAAAAATATTCTCTATTGCATCTGATTTCCTTATCTGTTTTGGGTAGTACTGGTAAAGCATTACACAATGACAGTTCCTTTTGTGCTTTATGGTGCCAGTAGAATATATATGCTAGTATAAACATACTCATATAGTCCAGATTTCATCTTTGTGCTGGCAGGGAGTCTCTGAGATCAGCTTTATCATTAGGGAATATTACTGCTGTTGCTACTACAGATAGCCACTATTCTCCTATGTGTCTTAAAGGGAATTTTAACTCATTCATCATTAACTTCATTTCATCTTCAAAGCACTCTGAAAATCATTGACAATTACAGTAGGTTTTTTTCATGTAATAGAGTTGCAGTTAAATAAATGTAAAGCTAAATTTGTTTTTATGATTCATTTTATTTACTTATTTTAAAATATTCTTCTTAAGATATTCTTCCTTAAAAACAAGAAGCTAAAAGAAGGACTGTTCTATTCCTGTTGCTTCTGTTTGATCTTTAACTTTAATTCCCTCTAGCAGAAAAAAAGTATAATGTTCCCGTGGGGTACTAAAGCTTGAAAGGAACAAGAAACATGTTAGTAATAAAAAAAAATTAAAAAGGACTATATTTCAGGTTGTGGGAGTGCAAGGAAAATAATTTCTTCTATTAACTGTATATCATCTCTTGTGAATGACAGTTCAGGAGACTGCATATTTTCCTCTTCTACTTCATAGGAATTATCAAGGAGTTACAAATGAAGGCTGTTTTGATAGCTAACCTAATAAAATTCCAGAGGATAGGGGTGGGCGAAACAAGCTGACATTTTGAGATTTTAGAGGGAGGTTTATGGATGTAAGAAAAAGGAATGTCAGATTTGCTACAGACAGAAACTTAATTTCTCTAGTTTGAATGAATTCCAAGCAGAGCTAAGGCATTTTTACAATCCTATTTCTTACACAAAGCAAACAATTTTCTTCTGTTTACTTAAGCACATTGAGACAAGAAAAAAATCCAGAGGCTTACAAGATCACAGCTGTCTGTTTCTTCAAATACCGGTTCAAACCTCTGTGAAGGGTAGGATTGCTTGCTTTCTGTGGTTCATAGGTTAAAATGAATCAGGTTGTAAGCAGAATATAATTTCTATAGGGATGGAGCTTCCTGGCTGAACTGAAAGATAAATAAAAATGCGTAGTTTATTTAGCTTATACGTTCTCATTTCCCAAGTACTTCCTATTTCATCTAAATCAGAACTTGAGTTCAGAGACCTTTAAACCAGGTGATACAGTCCTTTAGAATCATAAGTAATTAGTAGCTGTTTTGCAGTAGGTTAAGGTCTTTCTTAATTTGCCATTTCCACGTTTTAACAGCTTGATGCTCTGCTGGCTTTCGTGATTTTCATCACCCAAGTGAAGCTCTGCTGTAGGTGGTCACCACTTCTACTGTCCTCATTAAGATTTGTTGAAAAATTAAGGGCTGCTTACATGAAGTGAGGTTGTTAGACCTGCTCTTGTCATTCACCTTCCTCTTGCCTCTTTCCGCACCTTCTGTGTCACTGTCTACAAGCAGTTTTCTCCCAGTCAGTATGGAATTTTTTCCATCTTTTGCAGTACTATTCACATGTAGAGAATAGGCTATTTGATTTGCACCTGTGGAACAGCAAGCTTGAGTGAGACTAGGCTGGTAGTAACCAGAATATAGTAATAGCCCTGAGAATATTAGGTATAGAGAAACCAACCTGTTTAAAATGGTGCATTTGTGAATCTGCAGAAAAGCTGATGTATTTTCAGGTGGACAATTAACTACTTGACTACTACTCCACCACCCAGGGAGGTGGTGGAGTCACCGTCCCTGGCAGTGTTCAAGACGCGTCTGGGTGACGTGCTGCGCGATATGGTTTAGTACTAGTGGTGGCAATGGTGATGAAGAGACGGTTGGACTGGATGATCTTATAGGTCGTTTCCAACCTTGTGATTCTTGTGATTCTTGTGATTCTTGTGATTCTTGAAATATAGATATTACTGTGCACCTCCAGCAAACATTATTGTCAAGTAGACTGAGGACTTGGCAGAAAAATCTAGTTTTCCACAGATCTCTGGAAGAGCACTGATGTCAACAGAGTTTTGCAAATACTATACTTCCCTTCTCTTTTCAGTTGTCATAAGATATTCTCCTCAGTTGAGTTGCTGTGGATGTTTTGCATCTCAGAGCTTGAAGTTCTTACATACGTTTAGTGTAGGAAGACTGGAACTGACAGATGAGATAATGTTAGTAATGTGAGAGTTTTGAAGTACTGTCATTTTATATTGATTTGTATAACACATGCACCTGTCATCTTTACATTTTAAGAAATTCTAGTATCAAAGATATAGACCTATGAATACACAGACTTGCATAGAGTTTGGCATATGTTGGCATATTAGCATGCTTGTCAAACAAAAAATCCCATTAAATAAGAACTTGTGTAACAAAGTCTGTATTTAGTTCTTTGAACAAGCCTCCAACAATTAATTTTTGTAGGGAGGAATGGTAAATCTGATCCAGCCATCTGCACACTTTGGTACTTTTGGAGAATACTGACATTGAAGTTCAGTAGCCACCCTTCCTCATACTATCAAAAAGGTAAACTGAAGACTAGATTCAGCAGTCTCCTCAGGTAGTCTGCCACTGATGTCCTCAGAATAGCTAAAACCCTTCTTTGTAGACCAAGGTGTATGAAGGACATAATGTGGGGCTCACTTTTAGAGTAGCTTTTGTACCTAAAAATGCTGGGTAAACTGAATTGAGGTGAAGAGAAAGGCTTTCCATGCACTTCTAATATAGTTATCTCTTCTGATCAGATTATAATGCAAATATTATGAAAGGCTCACAGCTCATCTGTAGTACTGACATTCCCAACACTGACATTCTCAGGTCAATGTACTAAAATTACATTATACTAAAATTACAATATACTTCCTCTGATTTAAGACTGAAATTACCACACTTTTTATACATACAATCTCGAGGAAAAAAAAAAAAAAAAAAAAAGTGGGGGGAATATAAATCAGTCACAGAATCCTTCAAGAAAAGTAGAAAAGACTTGAAGGCAAGTCCTTGGATAACTGGCTTGCTAACACACCTGCAAAGAACTTTCCTATATTCAAGTTTTTTCATACTACTACTTCTCAGTGAATAACATCTTGCTTCCACTTTTTTTGTTTATCTGTTGTTTTTTTTTTTGCTTCCAGATTTTTCACCCTTTTATTGCAATTTTCGCCTTAGACGTTGACCATACTAAGACTATCTGTTATCATCTTTTGACATCTTTCATCCAGTAGCACTGCTGGCATTCCTCTTTCACTGTTCATAGTATCTTCTACTTTCACACGTTCTTACTTACTTTAGTTTCAAGTTGGGCTGGACCAATCACTTTCCCATTTTCATGTTTTGCAGTCTTTGGCAGTTTTTCACATTGCTATCATACTAGATTGTTTAGGAACTGAAAATGACCATCTGCCAACTTTAATATCTTGTTTAAGAAAGAGTTCCAGTATAGTCTCCTACAGCCAAATTTGTGAGATATAAGATGGACTGAAAATTGACTGTATCTTTGGGATCACGTTGTGATCAGCAGCGGGAAATTCAACAGGCAACTTGTTATTTAATGGTGCTGCCTTCGGTAGGTACTGAAGCCATTTCTGTGTAATGTTTTTTTCTTAATGACTGCATGATGGGATACAGTGTACTCTGCCAGTTTCCAGACACTATCAAATTGGCTAATGGCTGAAGTGGTGGGTTGACAGAACAGATGTAGATAAGCTGAATAAATGTGAATAAATTATCTGACATAATGTCATGAATTTCAAAGGGAAATGCCAGCAGAAAAGAAAAAAAAACACCAAACAAACAAACAAAACAAAAAAACACACACACATACACACACACACACAAAAAAAAAAAAAAGGTTGGGGACCTACTGGCTGAAAATCAGCTTTCTAGAAAGTGATCTGTGGACCCATCAATTGTCTGTACGCCAGCAATGTGCCATTGCACCAACACAGGCAAAGAGCATTGTAAGCAGGTCAAGGGAGGTGATCTTTCCGCTCTGTAAGAGAGGGGATCTTGCCTACATCTTTTTCAGATGGACACATCTGAAGCAATATGATAAATTCTATGCTCACAAGTATATAAGAGATGTAAACATAATAGAAGACAGCCACAAAGATGCTCAGGGGGCAAGCTGAAGCATGTAACTGTGAAGATGCTGAAAGATCTGAGTTTATCCAGACTGAAGTAAAGAAATCTTAGGAGAAGTATCTTACTGGTATCTACTACAACATAATATAGAGGATTCCAAGACAGAGTCTTCCCAGAGGTGTACAGTAGAAGGATGAAAGGCATTGGACACAAGTTACAAAGCAGAATTTCTAATTAAGTACTGATTAAGATGTTTTTCATCATGAGAGTGAAACACTCATGATGGAAGACACTGTAAGATGTATCAAGAGATGCAGTGAGGAGTTTTACTGTCTCCTGTGCTTAGTGATGGTCGGACTTCATAGAGCATGTGCTTGAGCAACTACTCTGATGGGCCTGATCTGTTCAGTGGGGATTGAACCAGACTGTCTTAAGTGGTCTTTTCCAACTTTTATTTTTCTATAAGGTAAGGATTGCTAAGGGCTGTAGATAGACTTATGATTTTAGTAAGTTCTATTTTACTCAAGTGATCTAGAATAACCTGTTTGGCTTTTTTTTTTTTTTTTTTTAATACGTTTTTTATCTTGATTAAATTAAAAAACAGAAACCTTCATCCTGATTATCTTAGCAGTATGCAATTTCTATCAAAATATTGATAATAACATGGTGCATAAGCGTAAACAATCATGATGTCTTGCTCTATTGCGACATGGTTTATTATATCTGAATCATCCCTGCAAATATTTATGCACTTGTGTAATCAGTACTCTTCCAGTTTACCATTTAATAATAACTTTCCAAAGATAGGGCCCTTTTTTTCTGACTGAAGGTAATAGTGTCTTAATTGCTGAGTATTTTCAGCAGGGCGGTACTTAATCAGAATTATGGCAACCCACACATTGGCTTACGTTGTTTATTACCATTGTTCACCAGATGTCTGATTTCATGGTAGACACCTCATACTCATTTTATTCATGTCATGATCTTACCTTGATGACTTCAGCAATTCTAACTAACATTGCAGTCAACAAATCTAAAGAAATTAATCAAAATATCTGTTTTCTTCTGGAATTTCACCTAGCCCCATTGCCTTCCTCCCTGCCAAAAGCAGTAGTGCAGTAACACACCTTGCCTCCTTATGTGGTCAAATACCTTGTAACCTAACTTGGAAATATTTTTGTTGTATGATTAAAGACAAGTCAAGTGTCACAAAAACAGTGATTGCATTTCACTGTTGGACAAGTTGCTCCTAGTATAGTAAATGTGAACTAAGTCATTGCTTAGATGAGGCATCTAGTGAGTATGCCAATCATTTTTTCTGTATTAAGTCTGCAAGATGTTTTACACCATAAGCTATAGCGAACAGAACTCTCCATGTGGGTCTATGAGCAGAATACTAGGGCAGGAGAAGAGAAACTGAGGTATCATGTTTCCTGCTCAAACTTATGCAATTAGATGCTAGTTAGAGACTCTGTTTCTCTATTGTGAAATTAATATTGCATATTTGCAAATTTTTGTGCTGGAACAGGCTGTTTAGGAAGGTGGTGGAGTTATTGTCCCTGGAGGTGTTCAAGAAAAATTTAGATGTTGTACTGAGGGACATGGTTTTGTGGGAAACATTTCTGATAGGTGGACTGGATGATCTTGGAGGTCTTTTCCAACCTTGTTGATTCTATGATTCTACGATTCTAGAATATGCCTGGATAATAATGAAGTAATGTAATATGTTTATTGATAAAATTCAACTAGAGAGCCATTAACTAATGGCTCTGAATACTTAACGTTAGCTATTCTCTTACTTCAGACCAAGTTCAGTACATTAAAAACAATATTCAAAACTCCTGCCCTTTCCTTCCCTCCCACCCCTCCCTTTCCCTTCTCTTTTTTTCATTTTTCCTGAATAAATGAATTGAGACCTTGAATAGTATGTAAATCTGCATTTTGTCCTGACTCAAAGTGTTTTACTACAACAGTAGGAATAATGAAAAGAAGGCAGAATAAATATCAAGGGAAAGTTTATTATAATAAGAGCACTAATACTATAGTGGTAGTATTTGGGAGCAAAAATTGCGCAGTCCAGAATCTGGATGACAGGAGAGTATGACTTTTTTCCTTTTCCATCCTGTATCCTGTTGTTTAATCCTCTCCATACTCATGTAGTAGTCCACAATGAAGAGTTGTGTTAAATGGATAAAGTAACTGCAGTATGAGATAATTAAAGTCTGAAGTGCAGGATGGTGATGCATGTGAGGGTTTCAAAGGGGCAGCTTACTGTTTGAAATGATTTTGTGAGATTGCGATGTGCAGGTATTGGAAAATAAGAATCTAATACTGAAGTCTGCAGTTCCACATTGTCAACCTGATTTTTGGTTATGCTTGCTTCTCAGACGACATGGCAGCTCCTAGTTTCACCTAGAGTGAATGGAATCTACAAGCATCTGGAAATCCAAGTGACGTAAAAAAATGTGATTTAAAAATAAAAGGACAGAAAGTCAAGTAAAGGTGTTTCATGTGTTATGTCTGCCACATAGCATGTTCTTTAACATGAATTCCTCTTTAAAAATATATTTACTTTCCCCTGCTGTTTCTCTATCACAATTTGTCCAAGTAAATATGAGCTCTTCCAGTCAAAGACTGTGGTGATGGGAGATTCAAGGTGATATAAGTGCTTCTTTTTCTTAAAGAAACCTAGCACATTAATCAAGCAAGAACACACTTCATTATTCCCTGCACTAATACAGATAACACATTAGTGTGTTGTATAGTATGTGTTGTACACTTTGTAATCCTGATGAAAGTTGCACCAAAATGACTTCACACAAGGATGAACATACTGCCACAAGTGTCAGAAGAGGTAAAAGGTTGCTTACAATTTATTCCCAAAATACCAACATTCATTAAAACTTAATCCTCTTTTACTTTAGTGCTCAAAGGTAGATATATGTTCACAAGTTCATTTACATCACCCAGTTAAGAAAATAATAAAAATGATTTCTTGCACCTGATATCAACAAGCAAGGAATTTGCTTAATTGAATTTATAGGTCAGACTCTTCTCCCAGTCTTTTCAATTCCCCATTGATCATACTAAATTGGGGAAGGGAGTAGGGGAACTTCTACATCCACAGTTATATGGAGATGTTTTCACTCAGATTAAACTGGGACTTAAAAGTGGCTATTTATATGCATGAAACTAACACAAAGTGCATATTCTGCCTCAGGATTAAAGCATTTAGTTTTTCAAAAGGGAACAGTCCATTGATCAATGCTTCATGCCCACATTTCTCATTTTGATAGAGCTTTGCCCATGAACTCTCATTAGATGTCCTGATTCCAACTTAAAACTTAAATTTGATTTCAACTCCAGCACTAAAATGTCATGAAGGAAACAGATTGTTTGATATAGTCATCGAAACACAGGGCAAAGCCAGGTATATATCAACAGTATTTCATCATCAATAATGCATGTGTCACCAAGATTAATTGATGTTGAGGACTGTAATTTCTAATCATTTTGTATGTTTACAATTACTTATATGTACCACTAAGTGCATCTGAGTTTGTTTCCAAAAGCAATTTTGCTAAACCAAATAATTTCACTATTAAACATAGATCACAGGAAAAGTTGTGCCCATTAACATGGCTAGTTTCACATGTCTAATATATGGTCTCATAGTTAACTAGTCTGATAATTTAATTTCATGGTACAGCTACTCTATGTTGAATATTTTATATAAGGCAGATTAAAGATTTGACATTAAAAGGCTTTCACCCTCACTACACATTTCGCTTTCTTGATCATCTTCTGCCATAGCAGCCATAGCAATATATAATGGCATTTTCCAGTAAGTTTTCAAAATGATACCCCAGTCCTAAAATCATTAATATATATATACATATATATGTTCTTTTTTTAATTCCTTCCTTCCTTCCTTCCTTCCTTCCTTCCTTCCTTCCTTCCTTCCTTCCTTCCTTCCTTCCTTCCTTCCTCTTTCTCTTTGCTTTTTCCACATAACTAATTGATTGCTAAGTTGTAAAACAGTGAAACGTTTTTTCATCACACAGCATTCAATGATTTAATGGCAATCACACAATTCCTACGTAAGTTTGAATTCACTCCCTTCATTATATACCCTTTTAACAAGTTCTGTCATATCTGATCAGGATAAATCGTAGAGCGGTAGTTTAGAAACTAATCCATACTCATTATTTTCATGAGTTACAGTATATGCCATTTCACCCTTCAGCAGATGTGTATTTAGATTAGGTTCAGAGCACATTCTAGTCTAAATCCCAAATCTCCCACTAATAAACACTAAAATATGCCTAATGTACCTAATACATATTTTTCTACATTTAGCTGCTCCCTACCATATTCTAAAAGAATTGGACCTTTTCCCAGTGTAATACTCTCAGTTCTACAATGAATCACTATTTGATACATCTAACCCAGGAGGTGCTTTCAGGTTTTGTATCCAATAGCCAAAACATTTCATAGACATGAGCTCTGAAATACCTCTTACTTCTGTTATTAGCCTTGATGATGAGTATTTTTATGCTTAACATAAAATAGAAGCTTTGAAATAAGATACCTTTTAAAATTTTTAGGTTAAGTAATCTGAATATGAGGGCTGCTCCAAAAGTAATTCTTTTGTATTTTACTATGTTGGCCTATGATGTCAGAGGCAGTTGGTGGTATGGCAGTAGAGGTTGACCCATCCCAATAATATTATAATATCTGTTACTTTGTAACAGACAAGTGTGTATGAAGCAAAGCTGTGTCTCTGAATTCCTTGATCAGGAAACCGTGGCACACATTGGCATCCACTGATGCTTGCTGAATGTTCATGGAGACTAATCAGTGGATGTGAGCACAGTGAGGCACTGGGTGGTGCATTTCAGCAGTGATGACTGTGATGTGAAAGAGAAACCACATTCTGAATGGCTATGCATAGCAGTTGCACCACAGAACAAAGAATGCCTAGATCATCACATCTGTGTGAACTGGCTAATGATGATGACTTGGTTGAAAAATAGCATTTCATAGCTGAGAATTTCCTCTATCAAATGGTGTTATTCTGTTCTTTGTATCTGTTGTAGTTTCCATGGAAATAAATAGGAGGCATTACTTTTTGGAACAGCCGAAATAGATCTGTGTTTCTGGGACAACAGAACTACATCATCAGAAACAATTCTGACAAATAAAAAGCTATTAGTTCACCAAAACTGTAATGAGATCATGATTAATAAACACCTCTGAAAGGTCTGCATCGAAGTCAAGGCTTTTTTGTGATAAATGTAAACATTCAGACCTTATTTGCCAAAAGCTGTGTGCTTCAGTTATCTAGCTCTCCTGATTGATTTGTTCATTACTCTAATAAATAATTTATCACCTTGAAGAGGACAATTCATTATGCAGATAATGTGAACAAGTCTAAACAGCCAAATCTTGAGAAGAATTAGCAGCGTTACCAGTATTGGGAAGTCTGTTTCTATTGCAGAGATCAAACTTGCATAACAATTAAATTAGCATAAAAACAGATTTTTTTAAGAGAACTTATAAGCAGTGACTCACGTGAATTTGCAACATAGATATAGCAGAGATCTTATAGACAGTTCTTTTTGGGGTCTAATGCAATACTGTATTTGAAATTCTGACAATCTAGAAGCAGATATCTTGGCAAAAGGCAAAGAATTAAATTGCACTTTGCAATATACTGTGTTTCCTACATTAGGGAGAAAGATTTGCAGCATTGGTTATTTTATTCTTCCCTTTTCTGTCCAAAGTATCCATCTGATTTTGCATGGCAACAAGTGATGGAAAAAAAATTGTATTGAAATCAGGCAGAGAGCATCATTTCTCCAAGTGCAGGAAATATCATTGCAAAAAACTGAATTGTAACTCATACCAGAGAATTGCTTCTGCATTAGAAGTTAAAAAAAAGTGGAGATAAGGGCACTTGTATCATGGCAACACATTAAGGGAGAAAGTAGATGCTGTTACTCATCACACTTTCCACTAATAGGAGCACAAGGGATTATTATTACATAGACTTTATGGCTTATTTCTAATTTAAAATCAAAGAAACAAAAGCCATCTTTAAATGAATGTAGGTCTCTGTTAAAGAGAAATGAAACTGCAAATAAATGTGTAACATGTCAAAATGTCTAAGAAATGGTATTGTTCAATATGGATGCAGAAAATGGATAGTAACACAGTTCAAAGTCATGTGAAAAAGTTTTCTTCCTGAATAATGAACTGGGAGAGTTTTGTTTTGCCATTTTTTTTTGCTTTTTTTTTTTTGCTCATGATTTTCCCAGGTAATACAAATACGCTAAAGCTTTTTCACTGTGCCACAAAAGGGGAAAGTGAGAGCATTTAAATAATGATTTGCTGTGTTTCATCTTCATTGAAAGTCCTTGTGTTCTTGGGAATTTCTATCTGCAATAAAAAGCAGATCACCAGTGTTGGAATACCAGCCTGATTTGCAGTCTAGTTCAGAATACCAAAGTGGAGTCCTTTTCTTCCATCACACTACATTCCTGAGACTAACAGACATTTCCATGAAGCAGTATCTCTATTACTGCAATATATTGCATTTCATATTTCAACACCTGTGACAGTGGCAATCAAAGATTGTATCAGATTCCTTGAGCCAGGAATCCTTGCATCAGGTTCCTTGAGTTCTCTTTGCTTTTTTTTTTTTTTTCCTCCTTTTTTCTTCTTTCTTTCTATTTTACGTTTTTCCCTTCCCCTGAATCATGTGCCTGCTTAGGGAAGCTGGGGAGATTGAATACTGCGTTTTCTGCTCTGTCTGCTGTTATCCGAGAATTTGGTGTGCAGGGTAAAGTGCAGTGTATTCCTTTCCTTTGTCATAGTAGAAGCTGATGAGTCATTCTGTGTTCAAAACTGTGACAGAATTATTCAAAAATAGGATACATCATTTGTAGTTGCTGCCACCATTTGTACAATTTCCAGCCCTGTTCAGGTAGTCTCACAGAGGTAATGCCTCAAAAGAAGATGCTCTAGCAGTGCAATTTGCACAGGATCTAGAATAACAACAGGAGAAAATGAAAGAAGACAGGTGCTAATACAGAAGCTCATGGTCTCCTTTAGATCCTATGGGAATTTTGACTTTAGGGAACTGAATCTCTACCTTTTGGTATGGGGTTGGGCAGTTTGTAATTGGTGTGATTATTCCAAAAGCCTTGTAACACAGAGAACCAGGTTTTGCCAAAACCAAAGCTAAGACACTTTCTTTTGGTAAATGTGGACCCCGGTGTTGATGGACCCCATCTGTTTGCATAAAACGTCAAGGACACCATGAATTTCTATAGGCAAGTATAGTACACTAAGCACCATAAATAAAATAGATCAAATAGCAATATTAGAAGGGAAAAAAAAAAAAAAAAAAAAAAAAAAAGGGAACTATTGGGAACTATTATTATATGACAAAGGTGTAATTTCTCTGATGTGCATTAACAAATAAATGACTTTACATGTTTCCCATTATGATAAAACAGCTCTGAATTTGCAGTAATAAGATTGAAACTCTGCTTTGTGTATCTACTTCATCAGTAACTCATCTTCCGTAATGTTTTATTCCTATATGCTACTCTTTACTTACTAAGCTGAACCAGGGGACAAACAGAACAAATTAAAGTCTGAACAAAAGTTTCCATCAAATAAGCCACAGTGCAAGCAGTAATCAACAACAAATGTGATACTGTTGATAACTAGAAAGCTTGCTCTATTGATTTTTTTTTCTCTCCCCCAATTAGGTTAGGTGGATTCTATTCATCTGTTCACTTAAATAGATATGAATGTGAAGTCTCTGAGGTATTCCTAAGAAGTTTTCAGTAAAAATGTTTCCATATCACTTCACAAAAAGGGTTTGGAGGTAGCTGACAGCTGTGAGTATATAAATTAAATAGAAGATTATTGATGTATTTGGGGAAAGCAAAACAAAACAAAACAACAACAAAAAAATTGCTCATACTTCGGCTTTCCAAAATAGTTCATGTGTAAAAATTGAGTTGTTGCATATTTTATAGTTCCAGATTTATGATTGTATTATATTTTGTAACTCTGCAAACAAAGTTGAAGTTACTTGCTTTTAGAGTGATCCATGTTTCATGTTCACAATATCTTATCTGTACAGGAGATATCTGAATACTTACCTCTTCTACTGAAACACTGAGAGATAGATGAGTTTGGGTGAATGTGTTCTTGAAGCCAAGTGAGCAGCTACATCTAATACAGAACGTCTTAGCCATCTGTAGAGGTGGGAAAAGAAGATCAGTGAGCCCTGATCCTACAAGGGATTGTTAGAATCACAGAATCACAGAAAATGGAAAAGACCTACCGCTCTTTCAGAATAGTGGTATTTCCTAACGTCCAGCCTAAATCTCCCCTGGCACAGCTTGAAGCCATTCCCTCTAGTCCTAGCACTGATTACTCGAGAGAAGAGCCTGACCACCAGCTCACTACAGCCTCCTTTCAGGTATTTATAGAGAGCAATAAGGTTTCCCCTGAGCCTCCTCTTCTCCAGACTGAACAATCCCAGCTCCTTCAGCCGCTCCTCGTAAGACCAATGCTTTGTTGCCCTTCTCTGAATCCTCTCCAGGGCCTCAATGTCTTTCTTGCAGTGAGGGGCCCAAAACTGGACACAGTACTCGAGGTGAGGCCTCACCAGATCTGAGTACAGGGGGGCAATCACTTCCCTGTTCCTGCTGGCAACACTGTTCCTGATGCAAGCCAGGATGCCATTGGCCTTCTTGGCCACCTGGACACACTGCTGGCTCATGCTCAGCCAAGCATCAATTAATACCCCCAGGTCCATTTCTTCTACACAGTCTTCCAGCCACTCTGCCCAAGCCTATAGCTTTGCTTGGGGTTGTTTTGGCCAATGTGAAGGAGTGCAGGATCTGGTATTTGGTCTTGTTGGACCTCATCCCTTTGGTTTCAGCCCAGCTATCCAGCCTGTCCAGATCCCTCCATAGGGCCACACTGCCTCCAGGCCAACTTGGTGTCATCTGCAAACTTACTGAGGGTGCACTCAATGCCCTCATCCAGGTCATCAGTGAAAATACTGAAGAGAACAGGCCCGAGCACTGACCCCTGGGGAGTACCACTCATGACTGGAAGAGCCTGAGATATTTTGTGCTGTGTTTGGAAAGTTTATACAGATTAAGGCTTTGATTTCCTTTTAACATATGGAAGCACAACTAAGGCTACTTGGTGAAAACAGCCGAAATTGGTGCCCAGAAATTATTTACAGTGGGTAGAGTCACTGTTTCTGCATGTAGGCACTGTAGATGCTCTGAACAGCAAAGGCAAAATGCTCCTCTCAGCCATGCTTATATATACATAAAGCCAGCCTGTTAGTTAAATTTCAACAGCACTGTTGAAATAGAGAAGACTGTGAGCTGAGGAAGATAGTCCAATGAGACCCAGTCGTGATCTGGAAAATGGAGATTACCAGGTCAACTACGATTGCTTTGTGCAGTGATGCAGGCAGCAGAGGTGGGAGTAAGAAGTCTCTCCTGAGCCCTTCAAAGTCATGATATTAGGCATGTAACTAAATTAAGGAAGAAGAGAAGGGTCTGAACACTATCCTTGGCTGAGGGTGAAATGAGACAAAAAGACTCCCACAGTGAAAGTCATTATCAGTGTTTGGAAAATTAAAGGCCAGCACTCTATAAGAATGGTCATGGGAACTTCACCTCTAGAATGTAAGAGAAACTTCACAATATTAAATTAACCCCTTATGTCCCACAGCAGAGAAGGCAGGCTATGTCTGTCAGTTAATACTTTGCTGAGTTGCTCTGGAAAAGCACTGGTAGCTTCAAAGAAGTTTCATGACGAATGGGTAGAATAAGAAGAACCAGATCACTGAATTCCTTCCCTGACCTCCTAATCTAGCAATTTCTTCTGTTTTACATGGCCTTCTTCTGCTCATCCAAGGAACACCTAAACTCTGCACCAATCAGACCACAGGAGTGACCGCACTAGCACTAAAGAGTGATCCATAACAAGCCATATCATTTGCTTCGCTATGTGATGAAATACTGAACCAACAGAACTCTCTTCAGCTCCTCTTCATATCTCTTAATAATTAATAAGAATAACAAGGTGGTAACAACAATCATAGCTTTCTTAACTTTCATTGACACAGCAGCTGTCTGAGACAATCTGATGCTCATTACCAACTACATCCATTTGCTCAAAACTCTATTCAGTGAACTACTCAGTCAGGAGCCAAAGAGGAGCAAGTATAACTGCATGAAATGCCATATATGAGGATGGAGATAAAGGAGATGGGAGTAGCAGTTTTGGGAATGATTTCTGCCTCTCCTGAAAAATTATTCCACTTCTTCTCGGCACCACCAGGGTTTAATGCAGTCAGAGAAACACAGAGATCCAGATCACAGAATCACAGAATCACAGAATCACAGAATCACCCGGGTTGGAAGGGACCTCAAGGATCATGTAGTTCTAACCCCCCTGCCTAGCAGGGCCACCAAACATAGACATTCAGATCAGGTTGCCCAGGACCCCATCCAACCTGGCCTTAAACACGTCCAAGGACGGGGCATCCACAACCTCCCTGGGCAGCCCGTTCCAGGGCCTAACCACTCTCCTTGTAAAGAATTTCCCCCTAACATCCAACCTAAATCTTCCCTCCTTCAACTTGGATCCATTTCCCCTAGTCCTGCTGTTGTCAGCCCTTTTGAAGAGTTTACTCCCCTCCTGGGTGTAGGTTTCCTTCAGGTATTGATAGGCTGCAGTGAGGTCACCCCGCAGCCTTCTCTTCTCCAGGCTGAACAAGCCCAACTCCCTCAGCCTGTCCTCATAGGGGAGGTGCTCCAGCCCCCTGATCATCTTAGTTGCCCTCCTCTGGACCCTTTCCAAAATCTCTATGTCTTTCTTGTACTGAGGGCTCCACGCCTGGACACAGTACTCCAGATGGGGCCTCACAAGAGCCGAGTAGAGAGGGACAATCACCTCCCTGTCCCTGCTGACCACCCCTCTCCTGATGGAGCCCAGGATCCCATTTGCCTTTCGAGCTGCCAGAGCGCACTGCTGGCTCATGTTAAGTCTCTTGTCCATCAGGACCCCCAGGTCCTTCTCTGCCGAGCTGCTCTCAAGGACCACTAAGGATCACGAACAACAGCAATATCATGCACGATCACAAATTTGATGTGAACATGCTGGTAACACCAATTGTTTTTGTCACATAACAGCATGCTTGCATGCTTACTTAACATGCACTTACACAGCTTGATACATGGTCTAATAATTTATTTTCTTGTTAAGGGTAGGCTTAAGGGCTTGATGTGAGGTATATGTTAATTCTACAGGCTTACTATATTAAGTTTTAAAACAAGAACTGGATGTTATTAAAGCAAGTTTACTGGTGAAATGTGATAAGAGGAATGGTGCTCTTCTAGCTATCTGTCAAGGACTCTGGGCACTAAAAATATGCCTGGTCTGCTGTTACAAAATCTTAGCTAAAAAAGTAGCAGTTTATTTTTTTAGAAATATTCGTTCCAACTCAAAGGTTTACACAGCTTGTGGGAATGAAAGGACAGAGCTTGAATTCCTTGACATTGTTCCATCTCTCAAATATGCTCAGAGCTCCTTTCTTGTTCTTCTAGGAAGCATTAGTAATACCTAGAAAATGCCTATTATAATCAGAAAACAATACATTTAATGTATTCAGTTTTGTAAGCGTTCTGATTTGCTATATTATAATCATGCCTATTATAAATGGATTGTGCAATAATTATATTTACATTACCAACCACTTCCACTGAATGAGGGACCATGGAGGTCACTGCACTGCAACCTCTGGGTATTGCAGACGTTTCAAACATCTGGCACTGCATTATTAGAACTGTCAAAGAGAACTAGGGAGCTTTGAGAACCTATTATTCATGCAGGTTATGACTGATGAGACGAGATGTGAGTGGGTTTAGAAACAATGTGTTTTTTTTTTTTTTTTTTTTTTTTTTTTTTCTCTTTTTTTTTTTTTTTTTTTTTTCTCCCTGAAAGAATACAGCACTATAAACATTATGTACTTTTCCTGTCAATAAAAGTTTGAAATTAGACAAGCTTGGAACATAAGATATTTGATCCTTAACTATAAATAGTATACCATGAGTTATTTGCTGGAATTCTCAAGGCTGATTCAATAAATATAAAAAAGCATAAAGTACCTGGCTTAAAATAATCATTTTTCTTTTTTCTTTTGGAATTGGACAGATTTTAATACCCTCAAATGATTTTTGTCCTGCAAATGCTAATGTTTATAAATAATTGTTTTTGGGTTTTTTTTTGTTATGTGTGGTTTCTTCTATGTATTACATACAGTTCTGTTTTTGTTGGTCTTCTTTTTCTCATATATCAGTATATATAAAGTAAATTTCATAGACTTCACAGCATTAAAGTGCTGTTAATTTGAAAACTGACACTGTATTCAAGATCTTTGATTTTGATATAGGGAAGTTTTTAAGCATATGCTTAATTTTGTACCAGATTTCAGATATTAAGCCTACTAATTGTAGCTCAGGATATCTTTAAATAATCTTTTGGTCTGGGACTTTCAAAACAGATAGTGAGACAAAAAAGGTTCAAATACTCTTTATAGTAAACATAAAAAATAATGGAGTTTTATTTCTAAGAGAAATAAATGGAGAAAAATTGATTACTGAATATTAAAGCAATGTAATTAACACAGTTTGAACTTCACTTAGTTTTGTTCTTCTACTATGTATTCAATAGAGCCATTTGTATACTTGTAAGGAATTGTATTACCTTGTTTCTAGAATCAGTTGAACATATCTGTGGCTATTGATTCCAGGCATTATTTCACAGTTTAGTTTTGCATGGAAGGAAGTGTATAACTGGGAAATAATGGGCATTTTATGATATTCTGTGTAGTACAGAATTTTACCAGACAAGTTTTCCAGTGTGTCAAAAGAAGCAAGGGAAGGAATGCACATGGAAAACCAGATCAATTGTAACAAAAGGAGAAGAGAAATAAGAGATTAAAATAATATGGAAACAAAAAGCATATTCCTCTATTTCCCTATGTTTAAATATATTTTCTTTTATTATAATGTGCTTGATGACACTTCTGTGCCAAATTCTCTTGTAAATTTTAGTTAGTGCAAACTCTTATTAACTGTGAAGCTAAATGACTCAGATACACATCACTGCAGTTGAGAGCATTGTGGAGTTTATGTTCATGCCACTGAATTATTTTGATGTGCTATCTTCATTCTTTTAAATCTTTCCAGGTCTTTAGTATAGGCAGAATGAAAGGTATCCTAGAATGTCTGTGGTTACGTTGCCTTTTTTGTGGGGTTGGAGAGCAATGGCAATTGTGTATCAGGAGACAGAGAGGTGAATGTTAGGAAAAGAAAGCAAACAAACCCCTTTGTTTATTCTGCTGCTTCCTTATATTCATTCTGAGGACACAACAAAACAGAGCCTTTTCTACACTGGGGGAAAAAAAACAGGTTAGGTTATCTACAAGTTACAGGTATTACAGAGCTACCTATCAGACCATAGTCTGGGTTTGTGGATATTGTGTGTTATTGGCACAAGCTTGTGACAGATTAAGGACCACAAAATCAAGGGCCAATAATTGTTGCCAAATTCAAAAGTGCAAACCAGAGAGAAAGGATATTTGAAAATAGTTAATTGTGCCATATCTTAAGCAAATTATCAGCTGTTGAATCTTATTCTGCAGCTCAGTAAAATCACTGGCAGAGGGCTTGAGGTCAACACCAGTATCTCTCAGTAGTTTTCAGAATATATGGTATCAAGAGACAGAATAGAGTTCACTGAACACACTATAAGATTGAGAGGCCAGGAAAAGATCTTTTCTTTTATTTATGTGACATTTAAAAAACCCACTTTACATTAGAAGAATCTCTGATGAGACTTCAAGAGCCAGTGCTTGCAAATTCACTTTCTCCTTCTGGATCAAGTGGGATCATGAGGAGAATCAGCACAGCCAGAAGCCAACAAACTGTCCTGCCTGGCTGTGCCAGGTGAGTAGAGGTGCATGGAATGGACAGGCCGGGCTGTGCCAGCAGTGCCGTGGGACAGGAAAAAGGTTGTCCTTAGGCACAGATCAGTCTGCAGACTTCTTAGCTTACACACCAGGTAGAATGGCTCTCCTGAGTGCTGTTAGAAAACAAAGGCTATTAGGTTGCAGTGCTAAGCCCATGTGAGGTGAAGTGAGGGTGCTCCCAGGGTTTCAAACTGTAAATTGCAGGGCCCTGTAATTGTAATGTACTAAACTGGTGTGTGTCTACCCAGGTAGTTTCACTTAATATAAACTGTCAATCTAAATCATTTTAACACCATGCCTTTAGTTAAACCATTCATTCTAGGCAGCCTGCCTGTAAGCCCTGGTCTTGCAATGAGTCCCTGATGGACCCTAGTTGAAGCTGACAGGGCTGTATGCTGTTGTAGCAATTGCAGAAAATTCATTAAGGGGCTGAGACTTATTTGAGTAAGGCTCTCAATGATACTTGGGAGAGTCTTTAAAAAAGACCCATTCCTTTTGATGTTCATGGGTTAAAGTATAGCTTAACGCTAGTCAGGCAGAGAAGTTTGTTATTTTGCTGGTGTACCTCATCCTACTGAAATCAAGATGGTGATTAACATCTGTGAGGTTGCTTGAATGAGACTGCAGCAGTGGAGTGCTCTTTTGCTATGTGACTATGTGATATTTGTAAAAGACAAAAAAACCTCTATTTTCCACCTTGGGAGCATGACTGAGAGTAGCTCACAGTATAGTCCTTCTTTCTGGGCTAGAAAAAACAGTCATTTCAGTGCAAATGAAATAGGTTTAAGTGTTGGTGCTATTCTAGTCTCATAAATTTTCATACTGGGGAAGAAGATGCTCGTACGAGAAAATGTGCATGTCTTATGACATAAATGCTGCACAGACTTAAAATTTGGATCTGGGCACAGAGGTATCTGTTTTTCTGCCTGTGTATAAGGAAATGCAGCTGAGCTACACAATGCACATGCCCAACCTACTCCTTTTAAGAGAATGACAGATTATTCACAGCAGCACAATGAAACAAATGGGATTACTCATGCAAGTTTTCTCCCAGCCCTTCTTTGCAGTGTTTTCTAGGGAAACTAGCATATTCCACTGTGGCAAAATAAAGGACTGTTGCTCATGGAGCAAAAGAGTGTTCTGCTTCAAATTATTTCTGTTGCCTTTCAGCTTTCACCTCAGCTGCTTGTTCAGAGGGTTAAATCATAGTACGAAGTGATAGAAATGAAAGAAGCTAGTATAAAATTGATATAAATAGCTATGAGAACAGGCACATAAGAGCATTAGTGGGATTTCTCATTTGTATTACAGACCATTAGGCATGGATACATTAAGTCTCTCACTTTTAAATTTTATCTTCTTACACTTGAAATGCAGAAATGTTGTATTTCTCTTAAGTGAGATATATTCTGCTCTTATTCATATTGGGGGGATGGGGTGAGGGTGGGGGTGAGGAGGGAAAGCCAACAACAAAGAATTCTTATTGACTTCAGTGGAAATATTACAGATTTGCTTTAAAATAGCCAGTTCTCTCCATGCTCTACAAAGCAAGCTAGACATAAGTGAACTTTCCTCATGATAGATGATTTAATTCTGAGATCTCTGAAGGGGATAAAAAGAAAGCTGATCCAGAGGATGAATTGCTCCAGAACTAGATGTCTTCAGCTTTTGAGAAAGAGGAAGTAAATCTGTGTATTGTCATCTTATTGGACTTTATTATTTGATTTTCTACCAGTGTAAAAAGGAAATTGAAATTATCAGACTACCTCTTCCATATAATAAAGAAAAAATCTGTGGTTCACAAATGCATACCATCACACAAGGCCTGCTTCGTAGCATACATGGCTATAAGGGTTCAACTATTCAGAATATCCATAAGCTTTGTATATATTAAACAAATGTTTCTGTCACAGGGGAATATGTCTTTTACGAAGTGGTGAAAGATTTAAACCATCTGGGCCACACTAAAGTGTCACAATATTTTACAAAACTTACTTCTCAATCATGCTGTGAAAATGAATCACAGCATCAATTTTTAAAATAATATACCAGAGTTCATTGTTCCCAAAGGCAAGAAAGAGGCAAAGAGATAATCTTTGTCATCTAAATGCACTTCTTGTAACTCAACAGTGGAATTCCAAAACCATTTTCAGTTAATAAACACATGTAGAGGAGAAATTGCGAGACTGAAGATATATTAGACTTGGTGTAGGAATAGGCACATATAAGTTCATCATGGAAATTAGTTGTAATGTATGAAGAAACAATAGGATCAATCATCAAATTGAAACACAAAGTCCTTTTACAGTAATAGGGGGTAAAGATGGCCCTACACTGACTTCTGGGCTTTAAGATATCATACTTATTTCTCTTAGATTTGCTATAGACTTTCAGAAAAATTGATTTTGCCACCAGATTTCAGTTCTTGATCTATAACATGACAATAATTACCTTTCTTATTAGTCAGAATTTGTGGATATGAAGAAACAGAAAGAAGTTCTTATCTTATCTGGAGTGTCTTGGTATTTCTCTAATTTAAGAAGTTAAGAAAAATAGTGTCATGTCCCTGTTTTATCTGTTGAGAGCAAAAGAGTTTCCAGTTGGCTGAGCTGGCAATATTTGCCATGTTCTGAATGCCTATCTTTGCTAGACAGTGCGTTCATTCTTGGCTTATTGCTTTCTTTCTGGTATCTATTTTGCCCATTTGGATATACAAGCACCTCTTCTATGTTTGAATGTTAGTATTTCAACTTGATTCCATATTGAGCCTGTTTATCCATCTTATGTATTCAATGATAAAAAGCCAAGAACTTTAGCAATGAAATATTTCCTGGTATGTTTTCCACTTTTTTCAGAGTGTTAATTTCTGCAAGCCAGGAAATACAGGATCTCTGCCATTCTAGGAGCAGTCCATGTCCAATGAGAATTACCTGCAAATGTTACAGAGTCAAACACCTTGTTAGATACAGCCATATTTAACAGATGCAGGGATTAGTTGGAACATGTTGATAGAGCTGTGATTGTGAGAGAGTAGAGTCTGGGAGGATGGCAGAAGGGAAGGGAAAGGAAGAGAAAATGTAAAGAAAAGAATGTGTGCATACTCTGAAATACCTGACAGGATACATTGAGTAGATTGGGGGAGTAAACTGGTAAGAAGGTTTTATTGTGCTAGCAATAGTCTGAAGTTGTTTACCCGTATTTCACAGTGTGATAGCCAAATCATATCTGCATTTCCTCTTTTCAGAACCATTAGTTTAGATTTGTTTCAGGAAATACTGTAGTCTGTTTCATACAGAAAATGGAGAGAATGCTGCACATCTTTCCGTGTAACCAAAACAATAAATATCTTCCAAATCCTATTATATATGCCAGAGTTCAAAAGGACACTCAGGTCCTGACAGCAGAAGAGCTGTCTTGCCACGTACTGGATTGCAAACTCGAAATTGAGTTTATAGTCCTTCATAGACCTGTCCCATCACATAACTCTATACACACACAAAGAGAAGGGAGAATACAAGGTAATAGGTATATTTTTTTTACCCATCCACTACCTACGTCATTGTCCTAGTCTGAGTTCTCCCAGTGCCTGTCCTTTCTCTTAATGCTGATTTTCTTCCTAGCCGGAATATGCACAGTTAATTTATTTTCCTTTTAAAATTGTGGAATTTTTTTCTTCATTTTTCACTTTTACTCAGATTTACTCTGATTATTTTTGTTTTTCTTCCTGTAATAGAGGTAGGCTGTAGCACACTGCACTCCTTCAAGCTTTGTCCTCAGTGAAAGTTGGGAGACTGTGACTTCCATGTAGTACCAAGGAGACATAGGTGCATGCTTTTCTGAAGTACTCAGCTGATGCGAAACTCAGCAGGCTGGAAGTCCCATCAGTGTGCACATGTGCAATGCAATTCATTTGATTTGTAATCTCAATGGCTTGTGCTCTACCAGGCATGGTCAACTCTAACAGTTTGGTGAGCATTCAGTATTTTAACTGCAGGGAAGATCCCATTGCAATATTTTATTTCACATTAGTACATGCTTCCCTCAGGGCTCCTGAAATTGGAGTAAAGAAGAAAAATGTTTAAATTATAATGTAATGCATATAATCTATGACTGGCAAAAGAGTGGGAATTATGTATTGTTTCAGATTACAAGGTTTCTGACTGCTGCTGTAGTAATTGGTGCAGTAATTAATATTTTTTAATATTTTATCTATTGGAAATGTCATTTTGTTTCTTGTTCACTAAGTGCAGATGGGATAGTCTGCACAACTAAAATTTTTCTCACACTGTTAAGTCAACTTAAGTGAGACAAATATTGCCCTCTAGGTGTCTGTTTCCTCCTCTGCTGATATTCCTTTCTAATAATAAGAACTGGTGAGAAATTACAAAAAATAATAGGAGTAGGAGTATGAAAAAGAGTGAGAGAATGCTGATCCTAAGCAGTATAATTACAGATATCTTCTTGTAGGAGGAACCCATCTTCTCTTTGATTTCATGGACGGTTGGTATTTTCTATTTGAGGTTATGGGAAAAAATGTGCTGGCTTGTCCAAAAATCTCTATTCTTCTTGGGGCTTTGTCCTAGAATGTACTAAAAAGACTTAAATATATATATATATCCCAGTATTCTATTTTTGGCTGCTATTTTAAGCCATTACAGATGATCTATCTTGCACCTTTTATTCAGTATGGCTATTATTTATACATGAAATAAAATTGAACCATGCTTACATGGAGAGGGGAGATCTTTCTTTCCTCTTGTGCATTAGGTCAGGACTCACATCCTTTTCTCCAAAGGTCAGTGTTCATGTTTTTCAGCCTTATGTACATCCTGACCCAAAGGCTACCTAAGTAGAGAAATTCATGGTATCAATATTTTCTTTTATATCTCTGAAGATGTATATCAGGTTAGGATTATTCTGCACTATCTTTCTGTCTTCCACTTCACCAAATCCTTAGTGTTTTTGTGCAGTGTAAGGGAAGAAAGGTAGCAATCCTTTCTCTGAAAGGGCAACAGGGAATTCACTTAAAAGTTTCCCTTTTTTCTGTAAGTAATTAATTGCATTTTCGACAAGCGGGGCTTGCTTAAATTTTATCAGAAATCACAGAGACATTTAAAAACAGCCAGCTCACTTCTAACAGGAAATTGCTTGGCCAAAATGTAATACTAGAGAACAACAAGAAGAGTCTCTCCCTTCTTCCTCTTATAGTCTTGCTCTCAGTAAGTCTATAATTTACAAGCAAACTGAATGAAATGGAAGTGGTGTTCATCTTAGAAATTATTAGAGGCTGTAATTAAAAAGGCCACTGGATGATTTATCCAATGCAAAAATTCTCAGCACTAGATTTTGAGTACTTAAATACCAGTGTTTCTCATACCTGCCTGCTTGCAGGTGAAAGAAGACTGGAAGTTGATTGCAGAGTATGAAGCAGGTCCTATTTCACTGAAATCTTCTGCCAGTGACTGCCACATAGAGAGAGTCATGTAGAGTACACAGAAAGTATTATGCAGAAAATTCCCATTTTGTGGTTGCCTTCTTGACTTGTTTATCCTTTATTTGCAAAGGATCCCTTCTCTATGAGGGCAATTTCCATTACTGTTTTCATTGCTGTCTCTGAGTTCCACATTCTGTATTGAGAAGCTGCTGAACATCTTTGCTCCAGTGTACCTACAGGAAACAGGTACTCTGTTCAGTCACACAAAGCGAAAATTCAAAGTCTGTCAAGTGCCTGAAGACTCCTTTCATCTTTATAACTAGTAGCACTTCCTTTAGGCAGAACTGTTTATACACTGTTAAAGTCACTGCTATCACTTCCTCAGTTTCATATTAAACCAAATTTTTTTTTAGATCATTGCAAGCAAGAGCTGCAGTTGCTTCCAAGTGCCCACTTCTAGTTGTCAAAATGTTTGCAGGCAGTATAATATCAAGCCAACAACGTCTTACATTATGAACAAACAATGACAGCCATTCATGTAGTCAGCCTTACCTACTTTTATCATGTCAACAACAGGCAAGAATTGATGATTAAGAAACCTGAGAGAAAAAGAAGACTAAAGAGGAAAGAAAAGATGCAGAGAAACTGAATGACTTGTCTATCATATAGCAAACTGCCGACAGAAACTAATTTCATGCCTCCAGCTAGCAGTTTCTGCTAGACTGTTAGAGCCAAATATTTACGGAGTTAAAGAATTAAAAACCTGCGTAAAGACAGATACCAGCAGTAAGTACAATGCTCTTGTATTCTTTCCCTTGCTGATCTTTCTCTGATACCATGACTATAAGTCATTCTTCTGAAGATGGACAGAACATAGCATGTTTTGTAACTTAAGCAGAAATTATATTTTTTCAGAACACCTCTACAGAAAGCAAGCCTGTGATTGGAAGTCAGTTGAATCAGTAAAACAAGAGTTACACATCTCTGCATTATTAACTTAAAATAGTTGTTGTTTACATTTCTAATTACCTACATTGCAGAACTGGATACTCGGTTCCTTCACAATTTAATTTGCATTTTTTTCAATAATATCACAAAAGCAAGATTTTCACAGTTACCAAATTATGTATTTCAGCACTGACCAGAAAGGTTTAGGGCTATTTCCTTTAAAATTTGAACTTTAATTGGCATGTAACCCTATTTTATCAAAACACCGTCATACATAGCAACAAATTTCCACAAGTACGGGTAATACAAGAACTGAGATTTAAACAAATTATATTTTGCCCAACAGTGATACCCTCTATAAGAAGATAACAGATGTACAGCCATAGCATTATCTACAGTACTTAATTACTCCATTCACTACTTTATTACTCCATTCTTCTGAAAATTCTTGTTATGGTGTAACTGATCTTTTATTTCTGTTAGGTGTAGCTTGAATTATGATGTGAATGTATAGGAAACCTACACAGCTTCATGTATTTTCTACAGTGTGAATCCTATTTAATCTGCCAAGTATGATTCTGAATCACCTAACACTCAAACACTTCTAATCTGCAGTTTTAATAAAAGAAACACAAGAAAGTTGCTTTTTCTCACAGTATTTCAAACTGTTTGAACTGCTCTCCTGGATTGTTGCTATTATTCCCCTTGGCCCACCTTCTTGTTTCTGTCACCTTTGTCATTCTGAACAAGGGGGAGGAGTCTAGAGTCTTAGATAGGAAAAGATCAGTTTGCCTGTATCCTGTGTGTCTGTGTCTGGCAATAGCTGTAGGTCCTGTCTGTTCTCAGTTCAGACAAAAAGCAATATTCTGGTAATTAGCCTTAAGAATGTCTAAACAGCCTGAGATGAACAAGGTTGCCAGGGTGCAAAGCAAAATTACACTGTCTTCTTTATACAGAAGGAGTAGGGCACACAGCACTTAGTATGTATAAATCAGTAAGAATGATGCACCTGAAATGTGGTTTGAAAAGGGCAGCAGCCTCCTAAAAAGCTTGAGAAGCTAGTTTTTAACTTTGAAGAAAGAACTGAAAGTTGAAGTTCAGCTTGTGTTATGATTATTGTACCCATTATGTCCCCCACCCCCAACCCTTTTTTTTTCCCTGTGCATAAAAGGCTCATAACTCATCATCAAAATGGCCAGTGTTAAGAGCAATCTCTAGAGCTGAAGAAACTTGCACATTCTTTACTATTAAGACATTTTTTTCAAAGAACCATTTATTTACACTCTGTGTTCTCAGATTTGACTTGAATTGGGATGTACCTTGAAAAATGATCCTGTTTATAATGCTCTACAAAAAATCTGTAGCACTTTTTACAGTGCTAACTGCAACACTGTACACCACTGATTTTTCCTCTTATAAAGGCAACTGTTTCACTAAAAACAAATAGATGACATTTCTTTGCAATCTTAGAGAACTCATTAGTGAAAAAGTAAATACAAGCTGTACTACAAGGTGATTATTTACTGAGTTGGGTATGACAGAGGATGAGTTATTTGGCAATATGAAAATCTGGAAGTATTGGTCGCCAGACGCCGACTGGCTCGTTAAATCCATGCAAATTGTGAAATGGTATAAAAATAGGCACAATTCATTTTTACTGAAAGATATTTTCACAAAGATAACAATCAAATTATATGAAGTTATTTGAGAAGTTACTAGTGAGTTCAAGCTATAATTGACTTTTTCAGTGAGTTTTAAATAAATAAATTCAGTCTCTAGACTGACTAAATGCAGTGTCTTTTAAAGGAACTATTATTATTTTAACAACTTGGCTGCAAGTATAAATCCATTTTTTCTGCCCATTTCTTATTTCAGCTGTAGTCAGTTCAGATTTAGATTGTCTATGTAGCAAATTGCTACTGTTAACAGGAACTTCCAATTTCTGGAAAGCTGGTAAGATCTATATAGGTCTGATGGACTCTGAAATCTGGAGTATATTCTTTTAACTTGGAAATTAAATAATATGTAAGAATGACTGGTGAAGTCTGAATATTTTTCCTGTGTTTTTCTTCTTTATGCAGAATCTAAATTAAAAAGATTGTGAGGCTATAGAGCATTGGTCAGGTCATTAAAAAAAAAAAAAAAAAAAAAAAAAAAAGCATCCCTGGATTAATTCACATTTTGAATGCAATCAAGTTATTGCATTAATTTTAGCTATTATTAATTCCATTATTTCCTTATTGCTTTTCCCAGAAGGCTGGAGATAAATCAATAGAGGTATGTCCAAGGCATACATTCATGTTACACACATAAATTTTCTATGATAATACTGTACATCCATATGTAAGTCTCACTTACTGACTGCATGCATACAATCCATTAAATGAACATAAGAAACAAGGTATTGCATTATTTGTTACTTTAAACTGCTGGGAAGGAGTTTTGAATACAAACAAAAAACATCAGTTTGATTGTACTCCCTGCTCAGCTATGTCTCTCTCCTTACTTTACCATGATGCAAAGTGTTTTTATATTTTCTTTTTCATCTTTTAACCTCTGCTGCACTTCAGAAAAAAATGTCTAGATGCTTTCTCTACCTCCTTAGATGAAATTTTGCGGTGCATCATGTTGGAATCATATATGATGATTAGAATCTCTGCTAAAAAAACATCCAGTCAGTTAATTCAGGAAGATTCATGTTACTTTCATCTTAGAATACAAGATTCATTAATGACGAAGAAACAAGTTTACATTCAGTTAATTAGTTGAATGACAGTCATCCGTATCTATTGTCAGTGGCAGACAACTGGAGTTGTTAAGTCCAGGAAAATAAATTCTCTCAGCCCCACAGCATTGATCAGTTCAAGAATGTACATTGAAGTCCTGGCAAATACCACACAGATATAAAATAAAAATGTCCTCGAAATGATGGCCTAATTGGTTATCAGATTTACACGGTAGAATTCATGACTTTAATGATGGGCCATAACCTCATGTGACAATACTCTTTCTGGTGTACCATGGTGTTAATACTTGTTTATTTCAAAGCAAAGGAACAAAGACTTTCATGCTGATGCTTTTGCAGTCTGCTGTCTGAAGCAGTAGAAGAAAGTCATTTTTCACAAGAATTCATGCTGCCTTTGGATGAATTCTCCCATAGCAGTACACTTACAAGCAGGGAATGGGGATTTATGCATGAAATGTTAGTAAGAGCAGCAGGGAAATTACACGCAAAAACTCTGCAAAATGCATCATTATGAAATTTACCTGTCCATATGCAGAGTTCTTGCTTGTTTCATATATTCCAAAGGATTTTAAAAGCTGCAGACTTCTCAGTCCAGTGTTTGGTGGACTTGATATGAAGAATTGCTAACTAAATATTTTGCTAAGACACCAAAGTTTGTTAGATTTAAGAATTATCAGAGTGACTTAAATTTACTAACTTTTCAGTTCTAGACAAATGTACTATTTTCACAGCTCTCCTTAATTACTTGAATCTTGTAAGCAAGAAGTAACTTATCACTGCAGTACATAAAGTACATTCTTGATATTCACATGACAATACAACTCTCTTTGCAAATAACTCAGTGATCATGAATTTAACATATTCTATAAATTCAACATAATCTCCAGCTACAAACTAAGCCTCATTGTGGAAGCAGACATGTGAGTGAATTGCTTTAGAAAATTAGAGACACTGATTCTTGTGAAGTGAAGCAAAAGAGAAACTGATATCTAGGGAGAATAATGACACAAAAATGTATCTTATGTAAGTCTACTGCATTTGTACAAATTAAAATGATTGAAACATGAAATCCATTTTTCTTCTTGCATACATACTAGAGTAAGTAAAACTGAAATAAATTGCTAACCAGATTCTGGTTCTTCATGTACCCTATCAAATGCCGTGCAGCCATTGAAATTCCCATAAGCAATTTTTTATTCATTTAGAAATGAAAAAAGAGCAATGTCAGACATGCATATTTTGTAGAGTGACAAATAAGTTTAGATGAATTTTTACATCTTACTGTGCAATATTTAGATGTCTACCTAAATATTTAAATGACACTCTATCAGACACTCTGTATATGCACAGTATGAATATTATTATTAAAATCAACCCTTCCAGATTCTCAAATGAAATAATTTCATTATTGCGCAATAAGGATTCATCAGAACACAGGCTCCTCAGAATAGTAAGGAGAAACAAAGTGACAATCATGTTTTGTTATCCCCTCAGAGGGTGAATAGTTTTCATAAACATCTTTTTAGATAAACAGAGATGAAAATATTTGAGCCCAATTCCATAAGAATAATATATGTTTAATTCTGTGGTAATTGATAATTGTATGCTACTAGAACTTAGGAGCTAACACAGCTGTGTAAAACTCCAAAACCAGAGACACATTTGAACATAACACCATCCATACAGTTTTCACTATAATACACTGAAAACAACACGTTGTGTTAGAAATATAAGTGAATTGATGTTAACTTTTTGTATTTAACTTTTAGAAATTGTCATGACCAGTTGACTAGATGAGACTGAAGCAGTGGATGTTGTGTATCTTGACTTCATCACTGTCCCCCATAACATCCTCATAGATAAGCTGAGGAAATGTGAGATAGATGAGAGCACAGAGATGTGCACTGAGAACTGACTGGCAGAGCTCAGAGGTTGTGGAGACTCCTTCTCTGGAAATATTCTAAACTTGCCTGGGTGTTTTACTATACAACTTACTGTAGGGAACCTTCTTTAGCAGAGAGGTTGGACTTGATCTGAGAGGTCTCCTCCAACCCCTGTGATTCTGTGATTCTGTGTAAAATTACTTTTAAATACTTCTGAACAGTATAGTTGATCCTAAATTTTGCTTGGATCT
This sequence comes from Lagopus leucura, assembly GCF_019238085.1. Classification (NCBI taxonomy): domain Eukaryota; kingdom Metazoa; phylum Chordata; class Aves; order Galliformes; family Phasianidae; genus Lagopus; species Lagopus leucura. Next base: position 14,450,995 of record NW_024962263.1, on the reverse strand, counting down.
TTATATGGTCAGTTTCTAAATCCTCTTCAACACCACTGTCCTGTTCTGATACACAGTTCCAGAATAAATTACACCTAGAATAGTAAAGATTTGAGATGTCCCAGTGGAGTAAATTATTACACTATCATACTATTTTCATTATAGTAGTGTGTTCATTATAGTAGTGTATAGTAATGTGGTTTTGGCATATAGATTTGATACTATTCAGGACAATTCTCTCCATTTTGATTGTAGGCTGAAGTGTTTGTCTTTTTCCTGATCCTAATAACATAAATTAACTCACCAAAAAAAAAAAAAATTCCAAGTATATACATGTACACTGTTATAATTCACAAATTCCCTGATGACAATAAATTTGCACATTTTCTAATGGTTTTTCACTAGAAATCTTAGTAATATAATTAGAATGACACATAATCAAATAAATGACCCATCTGGATGCCCACCTGTTCAACCTATTGTAGGATACCTGCTTTATCAGGGAGATTGGATTGGTGATCCCTTGAGGCCCCTTCTAACTCCTGCAATTTTGTGATCCTGTGATTAGGTGACTTAAAATGAATGAGACCATTTTTACTGGATCCTTGGCATATGTAAATGTCATGCATAAGAACCAGAATGGCTGTAATATACATGCACATGCACATTCATGTATTCAGTGCGTGTAAAATCTACAGAAGATGTTCATGAGCAACTGAAGTCAAGCCATAATCCAGTCCATTGATATATATTCTAAATGATGCAGTGGTTGAAATTGCCTAGGATACAGTTGTGTGCAGTAATAATATGTAACCTGCTTAGTTTGCAAGTTTCTCCAGCAAAGAATATAAATGAGCATAAGAGACCCTGGGAACTCTGAATGTTTTTATGGGTATGTCAACAATTTTCTTTTTAGCAGTAGTTATATGTTTTAATGTATATAAGTAGAAGCTTCTGGTACATTACTATTGCATACATACATTTGATCTTTAATTATTCATTTTTGTACATAGAAATAGTTCATAATATGAAAAAATATGTAGAGGGATAAAGTAATAGTGTAATTTTAATAATATTTCACTATGTAGCTTCTTTATGTGTTTTCTGGAGTCAGAAACAGGTTTAAAATCACTCTTGTCTTGCAGCTCTTGTCACTGCAACAAGTAGAAGACTTTGCTGGAGTTTGGTAATTATGTCTATGCAGTGAGATCTGTATCATATAATCCCCCATCTACTAATTTTTGTCTTCCTTTCTAACTTCCTGCCTTCCACATTTGTTTTTCTCTTGCCTACTAAAATGAGGGAAATGGTACCATGATAATGGTTCTTTGGGTGCTACCATGCTGAGCAGTTTTGGGAACATGAGAAGAGTCCTTACCCCAGGTGTTTGGTTCAGGGAGTATAGAATCAAAATCCAATTTCCAGACAAATTGAACCAACTTGCTATTAATAGCAATTAATTATAAATCAAAAAGACTTTGAAGGCCAGTCTCAGATGCACTGAATGAACAAAAGAAAAATGGAAAAAGGGAAACTGAAACAAGACCTTGAAAATTGTAACTTCCCATTCTCTATGTAACTTTGGATACTAGGTCTAGGGTTTGCACTTCTAAATTTCTTCTAGATATGTGGTAAACCTTTCTCTAACAAAGCACAAGCAATTCTTTCTACTTGAACTAGAATAAGATTTTTTACAGGAACTATTCAAGAGTAAGCTTATATTCATTCTGTTTCATTGAATTATTAGTGTGTAACACATTTGAGGTGTGAGTTCTGTTGAATTCAGCAATTGCACTGGACCAGTAGGGATACATTAAAAATGATGCAGCTGATGAAAAGAAGTCCTTAATTTGATGGCTAATGATTTTTTGATATCCTATGAAAACAAAGTTATTTATGAATGACCATGAACATATACTACTGACACATTGCTATGTTATGAATTACAAAATCTCATTTTTATTCATCACAGAACACAAACAATACTAATTAACAATTTATCAGTTGTGCAGTATTTCAGTTAGTAAGCATCTGGATTGATCTGTTCACTAAAAGCTAAACAAAAAAACAAAAAAAATTCCATAACAAGTATATTTATTTTCTGAATTGCATAACCAGTTCATTTTTAATTGGAAGATTTTGAATAATAAAAGAACAGTTAAGTCAAATTGCTATTAAATGTGTGCCTCTTTTATAAGACAGTGACAGAATAAAGAATATTTTGATGTTCAAGAATAGCAATATTTTTAACTTTTGTCTGACAAGCACAGATATTTTTCTCCACCTCATTATTTAATGTCATGCAATATATAGTTTATTTACATTTAAAAATACGAGATGAAACTTGAATTTAAAATTATCATTTGATCATCACTAGAAGAAAACAAGAGATTCTTCCTAGAATAAACTCCAGGTAGTCATTGTAAGACAAAAAATTCCTAGAACCAGTAGCTTCAGGTAAAAAAAAATAATAATGAAAACAACAAAATGTCCACCAACCAAATGAATAAACAAAAGAAAAAAACACAGGTAATTATTCGTATTTTGTACTAAAATAACACTACAAACAGTGGTGTTAAATAAAAATTTAGTGGTGTATATTTTCATGATTTCAAACCATCCCTTCCACAGCAGCAATGATGGCATTTAAACAAATGAATTTATTAATCATAAAATCATAGAATCATAGAATGGGCTAGATTGGAAATGACCTTAAAGATCATCTAGAAATTTCCAAGTTAAATTTGACATTGTGATGTTTTCTGTAGAAAAGTTACTATGATGCACTGTTATAACTACTCCAGCATTAATTTTATGGATGTTTTTCTACCACAGTGTTTTGTGTCCAACAGTTTAGCTCTGTTTCAGACACCCATGAAATGTGTCTTGTTTGTTAATACAGCAAAAAATCCCAGTTACTCATCTTTGAGGAAAAAAAAAAAACAAATGCAGAGTAATAGAAGTGCAGTAAAGAGGCATCAGCTATGTGTATGGGTACTACTGAGTCAGGGCCTGAACCTCTGATTGATCACCTGAGGTGAGCCATGAGTCAGCCAGAGGAGCACAGGTGAAGGCAATTCACCTGTGATGCCGGAAGGGGTGGAGCCTGGCTGCAGCCCTCCTAGACCTATTTAAGAGCTGGCTACCAGTAGGAAAGGTTGTTGTCTGCAGATCCCTTCTTCTGGTGTTTTGTGGTGAGCTCAGCAAAAGGGTAAGTCTTCCATTTATTCTCTCCTGTTATCATAGTCTACTTTGCCTAACTCTCTTGTTTATTTTGTGATTGTAACATCTTGATATCCATTGATTATACAGCTATGCAAGGAAATAGCCAATTAAGTAAAAGACTACTCTTCCAGATGAAGCAAGACTGTGGTAGTTGGCTTTTTTCTTTTCTTCTTTCTATTTTCTTTCTCTTTTCCTTTATTTATATATATATATATATATATATAATTTTTTCTTGTTTTAGCCCAGCAAAATAATTGTTAATATGGAACAACTGCTATCTCCAAATGCCCCAATTGTAACATCACCGAAGTTAGAGCAGAGTTATTTGAATAAAACACTGAATTGATGGAAGAGCAAATAAGTTTTCTTACTGAGCCTGTGGAAAACTATGTGTAAATAAACTGTATTGGGGAAAGTAATGTAGTTAGCATTTAAGAAAATTCTAGGTGAGTTATTAAACAGATATGACAAGCATAAGTATGAAAAAAATAGTATAAAGGTGTAGGAGTCTCCTTCACCTTGCATATACTTGCAGTGAAAACAACTTCAAAATATGAGTTTTTGCTGCTGGTTAGAAATAATGCTTTTCAAGTAATTCTAGTGCATATCATTAAGGTAGGTAGTTATGAATGGTTTCATTACTTGTAAATAGTATCTTTCAAACAAGTGGCTTTGTGTGAAGAAAAAAACCTCAAATTTACAAAGTCTCATTGTTTTTTCTAAATCCCTAATATACAGGTTTAGTGAGAAATTATGTGAACAGAGAGTATTTTTCCATTAGCAACTTGGATATATTAAAAAAAAGAAGCAAAAGGACTGTGGATGAATGAAATGAGTAATTTAAGACATACGAAAAAAAACCCACAATATCTGACTGTGTTTTGATGCATAAAAATAGGTTAAAACCATCAGGCAAGATATTGGTTGTGAATTATTCACCATGTTCTGTTGTCTGTAATTCTTTTTGCATTTAATTACAAGGGCCTACGGATTACTTAGAGGTCCTGTAATGCATGCACATGACTGCCAAGACCACTAATGGAAATTGCATGCCATTGCTGAGAGAAAAGTATATACTTCAGTAATTACATATGGTACTCTAAATGCAGATGCAAAAGTAATTATCATAAACTGGTACTCTGCATATTGGAATGCTGTATTGGCTCAATACGTTAGCTTTCCCTTCTGAAAACCGCAGGACTCAATGTGTAGTTTTTCTTTCATGAAACAAGATTAAAGGTCTCCAAGTAGCTTCCTTTTATTCTTAGGAAAGAAACAATGTACTATCTAAGTAGTTCCATGGGGAGTGCCGCATTTATTTTTGTACTAGGGAAAAGTGCCACTGGACTGTACTGCTAGAATTATAAGGACAATCACATAATGTTCTCATTTAGTTACTCTTATTTGTCATACTTTCACGATCACTGAAATTTATATCTCAGAACAAGGAAACTTACATTGAAAAGTGGTTTATTCATGTTCTCCTCCTAAAATTTCAGGACCGCTGAAGCCTTGAAACTCTCACCTTGCAAAAAGATGAACAAACATAAACTGTGGGAAGGAATAAATTGTCTGTGTGTCAGATATAAGATTGGCTATCCAGAAGGACTGTGAACTTCAGAAGTAGATTATGTGTTGCTGTAAAATGTGTGGCCTTTAGTAGTGGCAGTGCTCCAAACATGGTTGAAGCATTGTAGAATCTTAGCACTTCTCCAGTATAAAATGTGAAATCCATCAAGTGGAACGTTTTCAGAGATATTTGCTCTTCCTTTCTGATGATGCATCCTTAATGCATTTCCTTGTTGGAGATACACTGACTAACATTTTTAAATCACTCCTACTGCTTAGAGTTAGACCATATATTTTTTTTTTCCCATTTATTTTGTTCTCTCTGCACTGTCTTGAATCTCAGATTAACCCTTGATGTCTCTCAACTCTTTACCTATCAGCTGTTCACATAAATGAGTTTCAATGTTTTATTTAGAAACTTTTAAATATCCTTCAAAAAGATATTTTAAGTGTCTGAAATTTTCACTGATGTTTCTCATTATTGTTTTGAAATTGTAAGCTATGCATAAAGAAATTCCCTTCTTTGAATTCATAAAGCAGAATAGTTACAATTTATCTCATTCTTCAGTTCTGTGTGTCATTTTTGTTGTTTTATTATTATTTGCTTGCTTTTTTGTTTGTTTTGCTTTGGTTTTTGTGTCTTTATGGTGTGCAATTTCTGTTTGTCTGTTCTGGAAGCATAGTAAATTTGTGCATGTCAGGAAATGAGAAAACCACTTTTAGGAGAATAATGATGTGCACTTAGGCCTTATCTTGTAAAATTCTTTATACCGGTGCACAGTTTTATTATAAGAATAGATGTCATTGGTGATATATTGCAATTTGGGATTAGTAGGGCCCTAATCATCAAGTGTTAATGCATTTTAATGTAAACATTTTCGTTTAAACCAGTGGTTCAAAGAGATACTGATGAATCATCATGGGGTTTTTCTCTGTGAAATTTCTTGAAGTTTGCATTTATTTTTTTTTAGTTTAACCTTGGCTAATTTGTACCTCCATATGCATTTCTTTGTTTATAGTGACTTTTAAACATAATTTTTTGCATATTTTTATATGTACTCTCCATAATAAATGTATCTAATTTCATTTAAGTTAAGCAAGACTATGAAATCTCTCAAAAGTTTTTTTTTCCTCCTATTGATAATTTTCTATTAGTACTCTGGATTCTTTCTTTTTTTGCAACGTTTTCCTGTGCAGCAATGTCTGCGAACAGAACTTCAGTTTATAATTAAATGAACCTTCATTAAGACCGTGTAGAAGCTTCAGACATTATACTGGTGTAAAACTTCATCACTGTGGTCTGTGCAGCTTCACTGTTTTGCTTGTACTTCCATTAATTGCAAATCACTACAAAATATTTTTGTCTCTTGTGAATGTTGATGTTTTCAGACTCTGAGCAACGCCTAAGTTGCCTGTGAAGTTGCACAGTTCATCAAATCGTTTCTTCAGCCTCCCACTTTTTGCTGAAATACTTACTGATTCCCAGTTACTTCTGCCTCTGATCAGCTACTTACCAATAGGTAAGTATATCTGATTTGCCTTCTCATCTTCTTTTTTTTTTTTCCTCCTCTCTGAATAGTTTTTAATATTTTCATGCATCCTGAGAGTTTTGAGTACTCTATCCCAGTAGATCTTTGGACAAAAAAAGCCAAAAGAAAAACAAAACAAAAGAAGATCACAACTTTCTCTGAAGTCCCATCTAAAACTTCCAGAAATTACATTACTCATGAGGTTACAGCATTCCTCAAACTCCTTCACTAAATTTTTGTATCTTCTAATATTGATTTATTAACTTTTTATGAAAATGTAATTACCATTGCATGCTATAGTTATCAGGAAAATAATGCTTTCTCATTAAGCTTAGTTTTTCTCTCTCTATATAATTTTTTTTATTTTTCCTTAAATATTCTCTGATTGTAATTACAGCTTGAGGGCCGAACTCCTGAAAGTGTTTGTTGTACTAAATCTTATTTCTGCTCACATTACCAAGAAACCTTTTCCCTCTGAAGTTCTACTTCTTGTCCTGTGTGCTCTTTTAGCAACTCAGTGATCCCTAACTTCACATATCTCTGGATTTTAAAATTTTTAAGCATTGCTTATCTACAACAGAAACTGTTGAAGTCTCCTACCCATGACAGTTTCTAAATGGAAGGTGTTTCTGTAACAGTTGTCAGGATTATTTACAAGCTGCCTAAAGCAAACCTGTAACCAGAACTAAATAAAAGAAACCTGTTACAAAGAGATTAAGTATTGTAATTAGTCGTGACTGAAATATTAAAAAAAAAAAGAGACAGAAAAACAGAGCATTTGCCTAAGAATTATTTACCTAATAATTCTGACTGCCAGAAATGATTTTTTGCATGGTATATATAACCTAGAGAAATTGCATCATGCTGAGTCAGAAATAAGCTGTGCTATGCTGAGGGAATGAATTTGCACAATGTTAATGTCAGGTCAGGCACCTTCATGCAGATAGTGCAAAATCATACAGTGCACAAACATGCTTTTTGTTATATCACTATACTACATTTTTTTTTGTTCACTAGCCATGTGTATTTGGCTTAACTGCAATGTGCTCAGTTATGATACACCTATATCCAGAGGTGAGAGGCACAAATAAGCATTTGTAAAAAGAGATATTTGTTGGAAACTGACAGACAATGAATGTAGAAAAGGAAAGGCACATTTCTGTACACAACAAATAATTAACAGAGAAAATTCGTTGCTGTTAGCACTACTAATTGAAAAAAAGTTTTTGCCAGGCATTTCATGTTTGTACAAGAATGAATAGCATCTGCTCTTACTTTAGCAAATAATAACAGTGAACATTCCTAGTATTAACAAAATAAACAGAATACCATCTGGATAGTACATAGTTAATATTTTGGGGCTCAGGACTTTTTTCCGAACTATTCCATTGAGGTTTTTTGTTTTTTAATGATATCAATTAATTTTTCGTGATGTTATTTTTAAAAAAGATTAAAAACATTGTAATACTGAATAAGATACCGTATGTAAATGGTATCTACTCTGCAGATCTTTCTGTATGGGAAAATAATAAATGCATCTGAAATATAAGCGTAGAAGAAAAAGGATTTTAACATTAGTGACAGAGTGGAGAGACTTAAAGTAAAAGGAAACACGAAAATCTTTGGATATCCAAACTTGAAAAGAATGTAATTAGCTCAAACCATGATAAGGAAAGAAATTTAAGGTGAGGATCCATATTTTCATCCTTTAATCATCTAGGTATGAAATATGCTTTGCAAATTTTTATACTTTTAGTTATGGAAGAGAGAAAGAAAAAGGAGAAATTTTTATTAATTATTAGTTAAAGCCAAAAGCCTTAATAACACTCCGACCTTTTCCCTTTCTCCTTCCAAGAAATACCAGGTGGAACAGAGCCTCTTAAAGCTTAGTGCTGCTTGTAATAGTAGTGAAGCTCTTAGCATTGTCTTAACACTTCTGCTCCAGACTTATGGAATAACTGTCATGTCCATACTTTGAGACAACTTCAGATCAATGTTGTTAGAGCAGGATAAAACGTAAAATGATTTACAAAGGAGAATAATAACATTTTTGCTGTTTTGTCAAATCTTGCACCGAGCTTGCTTTACTTTTCTCCCTTAACCTTTGGGCATGGGTGAAAATGTCACTGGCAGTTAAAGCATAGCACTTTGACATAGCTGACCTCAAATTTACTTAATGCTAGATCAGGCTGAAAAGTGTACAAAGGCCAATATGTCTGAGAATAAAAGTATGTGTGTGACTGCTGACCAATATTATCCTATTCCCAGGACACTTGTTACTGAGTGCTAATGTCAGAATGTCAACAAAGGGGTTTTTAAAATACTTCAAGTATTTCTGAGCATATGTTTTTAAAGTGGCTTATCCTCCATTGTAGGTTGTTGTTTTCTTTTTTTTACTTTATTCCTTAGGCATATTTGTTTCATGATACTTTACAACTGGTTTAAAATTTAGAAAAATGAAGTCACTTTTCTGTACATGGCTTTATTAATCTTATTTTTTAACACAGTATTATATTTCGTCATTTAAAATTTATATACTGTGTAGATCAATTTTGTTGACACCAGTTGAGGGTTCAGTAAAACTATTCCTGGTAGGAGTTTAGGTCTTATTAACAGAGATTAATAAATATAAATACATGTAGAGGAATGTGAAATGATAGAAGAGAAGCAATCTGTACACAACACCACTTTGAATACAGCTAAAAAATGACATGGCATATATGATTTCATTATGATAAAATATTGTTTTAAATATGATTAAATACATTATGTATAAATTCAAATTCTTTCAAGTCTGCACATTAATACAGAATTTGTATAAGTATGCTTGGAAACAATACTAAATGAGTTTTCATATCTGTCAGGTTTTTTTTTGTTTGTTGATGCTTCAGGCTTCTCCTTCCTAAATGTTTTCCTTTGTATCTTGAGTTAACCTAGCAGAATATTTTTATTTTCTAAGTTTGTCTCGGGAGCAACCAGTACCAGAACAGAAGACCAACTTTTCTGAAATTTCCTTTGAAGTAGGAATTTCTACCAATCTGTTCTTTGAAACAGGCAAATGTTTTCTTAATAACACACAGCCTTTTCATTTCTCAGAATGTTGCAAGAAGTAAAATATTAAAATACACCATAACCATTAATATACAAAATTAGCATCTATATGAAAAATACAAGGGCTGCTCAAAAGTAATGCCTCCTATTTTATTATGTTGGCCCACAACATTAGAAGTGGATATTGGTGGTATGGCAGAAGAGGCTGAACCTTCTCACTAATACTCTATTACATTTTGTTGCTGTATGACAGATGGCAACAGAGGGGCAATCTGACAAAATGGCATCCGATACGGTAGTGCATATGAAGCAAAAGTGTGTCATTGAATTCCTTCATGCAGGAAAAAATGGTACCCACTGACATTCATTGATGCTTGCTGAACATTTATGGAGACCAAACAGCAGATGTGAAGTAAATGAGGCAATGGGTGTTGCATTTCAGCTATGGAGATCACATACACCTGTGAAAGGGTTTACAAGCACTGTGTGCAGACTCTTGACCATTGCTGAGAAAAGTGCATAGCTAATAGTACTGACTATGCTGAAAAGCATAGTTTTGTAGCTGAGAATGTGCTCTATCAGATAGTGTTATTGTGCTATTTGTAGCTGTAGTAGTTTCCATGGAAACAGATAGGGAACATTATTTATAGAGTGACCTATGTACTTTTTCTTGCACCAGAGAATTTTTGGGGAGTAATGAGTTCTCTTGAAAGTAATTTCTGCCACAAGGAACATCTTTCTTTTTTTCCTGTTAACTTTATCAAGCTTTTACTTATTTTTAACATCAGGGATCTAAACACTCCAGAGGAACACGGGTCTAAAAATTGTCTAATTTTGAATTATAGCTTCTTGGCTAAATGTTTTTACTGTGCTGGTATGCATCTGTCAGACACTACCTCCAGCAGAATTGGAATCATATGATTAATGTAACCAGCTCCAAGTTCTTCCTAGAGCATGGGGGTGCAAAGATCTGGTTATTTGTGATTTATTTACTCTCAGTGCTGTGACAGTATAGTAGGAGCTAAGGATATACTAAAACACAAAGACCTTTGAAAAACTTTTAAGATGACCTTTCTTCTTTCCCAGCCAGCCACACACCAACACAGCTAAAGAAGCAATGCATGTAGGATTAAGGATGCTGGAACCTTAAAACGCTACTGATAAAAAAAAAAAAACAAAACTTTGTAAAGAATGTTGCAGTGGTTTTTCAGCACTTGTTGAGAAAAATTGTTTGGATGGTATTTTCCATATGGAGGAATGTGGAGATTAAAGATTTAAGTTAATCCTTCCAGATGAGAATTCATTTCCCCTTTTCATTTCCCATTAAAAATCATTGGACTCTGTTTTCCTCTGTGACTGTGGGAAGTATCAATGTTCACAGCTATTACATTAAGTTTTCTGTTCTGTGCTTTTTTGTTTGTTTAGATATTTTCTGTTGAATAATACTTTTGTCCTTATTGGAAAGAAAAGAAATTTTGAAAAGCTTACTTTCTATGCCTCTGGTATCCATAAATCAGAGAAGCTGGTAAGTTTTTTTTTTCCATGCTATTAAAAAAAGACCTTTCTCCTCAAATGCCAATTTCTCAGTTTGTGGTAGATTATTCTATATGTATATATTTGACAGTGTATTTCTCAATGGAAAAAGACCTCCAATCTCCTGCAGATATCACTAGTACAAATCCAGAAAGAGAGGACTATGTATCCTATACGACTTGGTTGATAATACAAAATTAATCATTACTCTCCTTTTCTCTTTTATAAAATTTTCATCGAGAATGAAAAGTTCCTCATAAAAGAAATGTTACTTACAAAAGGAATGAGAAATTTTTGGGAAAATGTGCTGTTGAAATAGGAAAGTACAAAAACTGCTCCGAAAGTAATGCTCCTTATTTTATCATGTTGGCCCTCAGCATTGAAGGCAGACACTCGTGATATGGCAAGGTTGCCATACCAGCAGTATACTGCTATGTTTTGTTGCTGTGCGACAGATGGCAGCACAGAGGCAGTACGACAGAATGGTCTCTGACATGAAAACGCATATGAAAGCAAAAAGTGTGTCACTTAATTCCTCCATGCGGAAACAGTGGCACCCACTGATGTTCACTGATGCTTGCTGAACATATATGGAGTCCAAATAGTGGATGTGAGCACAGTGAGGCACTGGGTGGTGTGTTTCAGCAGTGGTGACGGCAATGTGAAAGGCAAGCATGTTCTGGACATGGTTGAGTGGGGTCTTGCAGCCAGCCAGTATCAACTTACGCCAACTGGTCAATAAATAAAAAAGAAAATCTAGATAACCAAAATGTCTGTGCTCTAGGCATCTGACATGATATCAGAGTGTCTCATCTTCTGAATCCTTTCTTCATGTATCTGAGTGAGACACTGGAAAGAATATGAACACAGTGCTCCTGTTGTTTTCTCCTCACGGTAGTCATCTCAGGATTCTGTAGAATGCAAACATCCAATACATCATGAAAGAAAGCCAAGCACGATGATGTCTGTGAAAGATGCAAAAGCTAACTAAAGGAATTGAAAGCCAGACTGGCTTTGCTTAGATTTCTTAGTATCTTTTTCTGAAGTTTGTTAATCACTTACTACCAATGGTATTTCTGCTACAAGAAGAAATGTAAACTTAACAAATTGAAAGAGAATTGTTCTCTTACAAGTGAGCTTATGTGTTTTGAATTATTCTACATAAATGGCTATCAGTATAGTCCAAATTGAAATGACCTTTGCTTTCATGATGTTCATCTACAAAACACATGTGGAATGATGAAGCTTACACTTCAATTATGTTTTACAATGTTGATCATGAAAACTTTATTGTAATTGTTATGTCGGATGATTTCTAAGAATGTGATTCTGACTCGAAACAATGATGCCAGCTGCAGAAAGCCAGAACCCTGCCAAAAATGTCACTTTGCATTTCTTTTCTAAAATTTGGGTTCTTGCATCCTGATAGCTTCATGTTAGCAGGCCTAGCACAGGAACATGCCTTTCCACATTAGCTGTTATGAAATTGGTTGAATGAGGACGAATTTCATTTATTTATTTATTTTTGTCTGGAACAGTTAAAATTACACTATAAAAGAACAAAAGGTGAAAACAATTCAATTTTAGCTAGTCCTTATGGGGACTTCATGGTGGCTTCTAGATAAATCAGGTGAAGCAATATGAAAAATAGCATTAGAAAACATTATAATCTTTAGCTAAATTAATTTGTCTGAATACTTAGATTTTTTTTTTAACATCATAAATGAAATATATAGCATGCTTCCACCCCCCATCCCTGTTTGTTGGTTTTTTTGTCTTAGTTTTGATTTTCTCTTTCCTGCTTGCAGAAATAAACCCCCAAAACAGTTTAGTCTGAATTTCTTCAGTTTCATTACAAAAGTTTTGTGCAGATGTAGCTAAAATCTTTGTTTTTAAACTATAATGATTAATGTCCTGAGCCAGTAAGAGAGGAGACCTGAGCCAGAAAGAGAAGAGAGCAGAAAGCTCAAACAAATGGGACACATAAAATTGAACACCACTCCAGTCCCAAATCTGCTGAAAGAGTCTTTTCACAGTTTGATGTTGTTTCATATTCTTCCTCCATTTTTTAAACTTTAGAAACTGATAATACTTCATTTTCTCATCCATGGAAAATTCTTCCCTCTGTATCTCATATATTTGTGGTTGAAAGACTTTTTTTCTATTCTCTCTGTGCTTTTTCTTAATCTCTGTCTTATAACAGATTGCCAGCTACCAGAGAATCCTTTAGTGTGAGTTAGAATTGAAGAATATTATTCCTGAATTAAAATTCTAATTTTAGAATGCATCCTATCAATGATCAGTTTTTACATACTGAAATGGGGATGGGAAGATAAAGGGACTTACAATTTTGTTGTCTGTGATGATAGAGAAATATTTAAGAAGTTCAATTTGGCTGAAATCTGGCTTGTTTTAAAATCACTGTGCTTACTGACTGATAAAATGGTGTCAAGAAACAAACAAAACCCTAGGGTACTGGATATAGTAGATGTAATGCAGGCCAAGCACAAGACTTCGGTCTGAACATCTCACTCATTAGTCATTAGACTGGATGCCAGAGACAAAGATGTAATAGCAGCAAGTTGTTTTCATGTTTAAAAAATAAATTATCTACATTCTATATGGAATGAAACAAAATGGGAGAATTATTGAAAAATGTAATAACATCCACCTACTCCATCCATCTACTATGATGTATAAATCATACACAGTTCAGCAATGAGTACATGAGCCCACACTGAAGCTGCTAGTGGAAAAATTGTGTTTATCTACAGGTATTAAGGTCTATTTGGACACCATGGGTATTTTCTATATGGATATAAGTAATACTGCAGGGAGTACTGGTGCATGTCAGGTCAGTAGCCATTATATTAGTAAAAATCAGCTAAAATAAAAATATACCATTCTAAGGAAATTTGAAAGAAAACAGAACACAAAAAACAAAACCACATCACTTTATCAATTAAAATTGTATGTTCAAATAGGAAATTTGGCTGTTTGCATCAAAGGCCACTGAGACAAATGGTGCAGATTTTCAGGAAGAGGAGGGATGTTTCCATTGGCTAATTAAAACAGTGGTGGTATAATAGTTCACTTTTCTCCTTTGAGAGGACACATGCTTTCCACGCCCCTCTTTAACCTTCCCACTCTCTTCTTGCCTGAAGTGCCAGATTGCTAATGAGCTTAGAGGCTGGTCAGCGTCCAGCTGATGCACCTGCATTTGGTTTGGACTGTTTAAAAGTTAAATGACTCCTTTAAAAAAGACTGATTTCTGTGTTTTGATGTAGAAAGCACTTTTCTGGAAGGTCAGAGAGATTGTTACTCACAACTGTTCCAAATGAGGATGAAACTGTATCTGGTTGGTCTTTTACCTCTGAGGAGCGTGCCCACCCACCAGGCTATACAGTAACCATACAGACAAGGAATTACTTCAAACGCTGCACAAGAAGGGATTTAGTAGAAGATGATTCTGTGAAAATAACCTATTGATATTAAAGTTAATAGGATCAAAGAAATGCTAATCCTCCTACCTGGCACGAAGGCTGACCCATAGATGCAGTTTCAAAGCAAGAAGGGATTGTAGAAAGCTGGTCAGAAGGAAGAACAAGGCTGCAGTCCACTGAAGCATTGCTGAAGAGAGAAATGTAAATCTACCCAGACTGAATAGAAAAGGTTACAGTAAGCAGAGATCTTCATGTCCATGGCCAGCAGAGTGTACCAGAGTTTTTATTTGGCAGTTTTATTTTTATTTGCATTTGTTAATTAGACGTACATAAGTTTTGGCAGCAAAGATGAAGGTACATAGGACTTTCCATAGCAATGAAGAAGTTATACACTGTGCATGTGAATTGTTGTATTAAACACAAAACAAAATAAAAGAGAACAGAAATAAACTTTGCATAATCTTTGATAATTGAAGCTCTTATTTTTTTTTTCTCCAATACTTTGTTGAAATATAAAATATACATTACAGTGCATTTCCAATATTCTCTGTGGCCATGAGCAAGCAAAAAGTAGTATATAGGTGGATAAGTAGGATAAAAAAAGTTCTTTAAGCCACCTTTGTGATCAATTACAGTACACTTCATTCAGTTAACTTTTCAGTTATCAAGAAGGCTATTTTTCCAAGCTTGCCATGTAACTCAAATGATTAATTTTCAGTACAATACATTGATTCGCAATAAGTTTGTGATTTGAATTAATGGGAAACATGAAATAACAGCAATACTGTTTGCTTCCTTAGCTGTTTCACTGCTTTACTTGTGCACACTTCTATTGCATTTACATATTAAGAAAGGGAAACTTCAGTGGGAGGAAGACAGTTTCTGAACAAAACAAGAGAAAAGGTGAAAAATGAGAAGTGAACTTCTGTGCAGGAACTAAGTAACCTCAAGAAGTGCCCCTGCTCAAGGGGAGATTCTGGTGCATGGGCAGCCTCTTGCAAAGGAAGCACTCAAAGAGGTTCTTAAGATGCTTGCTATTTATAGGATAAGATGATTGACATAGTCATACAATGTTTGCACCTCATTATATGCACTAGGCTTTTGGTGTAAGACCAGGCTGGGTGTGGGGCAAGGAGTGCACCAGCACAGTGGGTTAAGGGCTTATCAACAGAAAGAAAGAAAGGGAAAATGCTAGCATTGTGCCGTGGTGACTGCATGCATGAAACAAAGTTTATCAAAGCTGTGTTTAAGCTGTTTGAGATGATTGTGTACAATGTTTCTCCACATACAGTCACTGAACTGTTCTCAGCTGAACTGTGAAGCACAGACAGTTCACTCCTGCATCCCAGCTAGACTTGGTCTGGTGCTTATGGCTCATTCCAAGTGTGCTTGCAGTAGCTTCCTCCTCAAAGGTAAGCAGTGGCATGTTTAGAGGGTGCTGTTTGCTGCTCAAAGCTTACACTCCCTTTGAGACATGGAGTTCCTTCTAAGGCGACCAGAAGAGCAGTGACCCTTCTGCTGCCATAAATCCTTTTCTTGTAGTTTAGTACTGAGCATGGGTGACTGGTCCTACCAGAGCTGGAATGCAGAGGAAGATTCCAGCTAGCTAAAATTCCTCTTGCAGAAGAGTGCAACAAATTCTCTTCTACTGACTAAGTATCATTTTCATAGTTTTGGAGGACATTATGAAATACCTAGCTAAGCAGCATATTTATTATTCACAAAAAAACGGATTTACCATTTCTGCATTATAGAAAATAGGCAAAGATAATTATGTACTGCAGTTGTATAAGAAGATCATAATTGTTAATGATATTTCTTTTAACTTCTCACCACCCCAAGTCTGTTGACTGTATCCAGGGCAACCATCTGACATACACTTTTGTGTATGTTTGCTCTGTTGGTGATCTAGTCTTCTATGAATATCTGTCATTAATTTAAGCAAAAAATTTTGTTTTCAAGAGCTACTGAATGTACTCTGCCTTGAGAAAGGATTACATATAAAGATCAAGTGTGTTCTCTATACGCTGTCAAACAGGGAGGTTCCTTAAACTGCCTCGTCCCTAATTCTATTACTTATTCCTGGAACTGGAATAGGGTAGATTTAGACTACATATTAAGAAATTCTTTACTGTGAGGGCAGTGAGACACTGGAGCAAGTTGCCCAGAGAGGCTGTGGATGCTCCACCCTGGAAGCATTCAAGGCCAGGTTGGATGGGGCTTTGAGCAAACTGGTCTAATGGCAGGTGTCCCTGACTATAGAATGGGAGTTGGAACTAGATGATCTTAAAGGTTTCTTCCAACTTAAACCATTCTGTGATTCTATAATTCTTTGATTTGGTTGATGAGATATAGACAATATTCTTCAAATTTTATTTTAAATTCATGATTCTTTAATTATGTAATTTGTCTCCATTTATTAAGTTTCCTCACAGATACACTACATCCTGTAGAAATAATAACCTGTAAATACAGGTTGCCATATGTAGTACAGAAAATGTCATAATTGCGTTAATTACTTCACTGTTGAAGTGAAGCAATTTGAGGACTTTCTTACCTCATTATTTTTAAAGTAGGCTTTTAATACTTTCCTTTTTCTGATAAGAAGAGAAAGAAGTATAAAGGAAAACCAGACATATCAGTAAAGTTGATTCAATGGAAGCTCTAGAGTGGAATTGGAGTCATGGAAAGGTTCTCATGCCTTTAAAGGCCAATTGAGTAAGACAATTATCTCTCATGATCCTGGGTCTCTGAATATAACTTTGGAAGAAAACATTGCTGTTTAAGTTTTTTGTATTTTATTTTTGGGGAAATGAATCTATTTTCACTTTTATTCAGAAAAAAAAACCCTTCACATTTTAAGTTGGATTTGCTCCTGTAGCAGTACATGCAAAATGCAATGCAGATACTTCTTGTTACTGTCTTTTAATTCAGAATCCCAAGCTTGTTTTTTAATCTGTTCAGATGTGGGACTATCTAAAATATACATCCAAAATATACATTTCTGAGGATTATTCTAGCCCTTGTAGTAAGACCCAGGGTGAAAACTTAGCCAACGTAACTCACCATAGTCAGAACCACAATCTACTCCTTTTTAGCAGTGTAGGGGAAGAGATATCTCTGCTTCTTGTTATAAATTAACCTTTATCATACTTTAATTTTCCTGGCATGCCTGCCTCCAACGAAACACACAAGATAGATTGTAAAGAATGTGCTGTGCAGTCCTAGCATGAAAATAAAGAGCTCTTGGTATTTATTACCTCTCACACTGCGGTAGCTGGGAAAAGACAACATCTGCTTCTAAGCTCTCATTAACTGCATTTTCACTTGTGCTCTGTATTTTTGTATATAGAGAAATGATAGGTGGCCTGTAATTGCAACCTGCTCAGATCAAGTAAGTCAAATGCTAAGGTCAAAGCCCTCATTTTTTCCTGTTTCTGCAGACATCCTCATGATAAACAGCAGAAGCATTCTCAATGCTTTGTCAGTTTTCTTGCTGCCTGTCATTCAGGAGCCCAATGACTGCTGCAGCAGTGCAGTCTTGGAAACTGGTGCATACTCACAGGAAAAAAGCAGCAAACTAAAACATTGCGTAATTCATTTGTTACTTGCTGCTTGCTAAAGGAATACGATGATGACTGATGTAAAAAGACCTGATATTCTGTGTATTTCTTATTTATTCCTTTATGTAAACACAGGTACTCCTCTACTGCCAGCACTGAAAGGGTGAGAACAAGCACAAGACAAATAAAATCCAAATAGCTTATCTCTGTGCTGGTGTACCTTTAACCCTTACTCAGTACAGATTTTAATCACTCGCAATGGCAGAGTTTTAAATACATATGCTTAATGAAGTTAAAAAAAAAGTGTTGCACTCTTGACTTTTTAAATTCAGATGAGGAATCCAGTTGCTGTCAGCACATAGTATCTCTGTAACAATGGAAAAGAAAATGATGTGCAATATGGGAACAGGATGAAAATGGCTTAGAAAACAAGGAATCTTGATCTAAAATAGCCTCATGACATTAGAGTTTTTTTTCCCTGGTATTTGCTTTTCCCATCTAAGGCCTAGGTGCATTTCAGGAGGCCAGGGTTGAATAAATTATGCATTTTATTAGAGGAGTTCACCTGGTCTTGATTCCATGTAACATTCACAGCACTGTTTCAGGAAGCTGTAGCAAAAGGAGGCTGGGGAAGCTTCAGGTTTCCATTCTGCCTTCTGTTACCATTTCTCATTCACCATTTTAGCTTTGTAGACCTGATTGTTTCCTCTCTTCATCGCTCTTCCCATCATGAATCTGTAGAAGGAGGCTCTCTGGAGGCAGAAAAGACTTCTTTGACTACTACTATGGTGACATATACTGGTTTGTTAATGGAAACCTGTTGTCAGTTCTGAGCAATAGGCTATACAGAGTGGCAGAAGAGGGTGCCCCATGAAAAAAGAAACTACTTAGTTTATTGAAAAATGACGGTTTTTCTCTGACTACCTTCAGTGTATTATTGTTCTTTCATATACCTGTTGTTCATATACCAATGATTAGATGCAAGATATTGCTTATCAACTGTCTCTTCTGCAAAGTTTGTAATATTTAATATAATAAGCTTTTGCCTAGTGATATTGATCCACGATTGAGTGTACATTTTACTCCTAAACACTTATTTGCAATAAAATACAGGAAGAAAAAAGTGATGGGGGGGAAGGAAAAAAAACAACACTCAAATGTGACAGGCAAACAAAACGATAGAGACAGACTCACATATTGAATTGTAAAACATCATTCTATTTCAAGTTATATCTTTTTTCTACCATTGAGGAAGAATGAAATTTTAGGTAAGAGGTTTTACTGGTTAGAATTTCCTAATTCTCAAATTTACAGGAAAGTACTCAAAGCATTTTATAGTGACCTTCTCAGAGTTTAGAATAAAAGATTATTTAAATCTGTTATTTTTCTTTCTGCAAGGCAAATGTGCTTCCAATTGGAGTAAGAGATGGAACAGAAGACCAGTGTCTGAGGGTAAGGCCTTGCAGTGGTCAAGACACAACATACAGCACCTCTTAGCAGGTTGATCAGAGAAGGTTACTCAGAGGATGTAAAAGCATAAGTGGTTTAAAACTCTCTAGACTGTAAACCTTCTCTTGGGTTGCGTGTGACTGTGAGAATTATTTCTTATTATCACTTTTCCCTACAATGTGATTTTGGATATGTTTCAGACTCAGGTCTGGCACTGTATCTTCTGACACGATGCTGAAAAACAAGTTTGCACTGTATGAAGAAGAAACTGTCAACATCTGTTGAAATTCCCATAGCAAACACCTGAGAGTAAAAAAATTAGTCCTTGTCAATGTTAGAAAATTTTCCAAAGTCAGTCTAAACTAGCACTGGGACTATCAGCCTCAATTTTTATTTATGACAGCAACCTTGCAATTACTGTGTTTATATTTGCTCATATTCTTTCCAAGCTTTCAGATAATCTCTTAGATTTTAACTAAGAAAAGTTAAAATTAGAATGCAAAGTTGAGTCAAAGCTGAAAATTAAAAATTTAGACTAATACAAAATATAGAATAGTAAGTCTAGCATTATTATCAATTGAAAGACTATTGAAGATTGTGTTTCTTTTCTTGATTTATTCTTATCAAATATATTTTCTAAATGAATTTGACATGTCAGGAATCAGAAAAAAATTGTCATGAAGAGTCTCAATTTTAGGACAAGTGCCAGTGAAAGATAAAGTACTACTGTTTGCAAAAACTTCCTATCATGTTTCTCTCTTTCAGTTAGTAAATGCCAATATTACAATTCTTGCAGGTGTGTGCATGCTTTTGTCTATCAAAACAAAGGTATACATAGACTGACGGTTCTGAATTGAGCCTTATATAGGATTGCAATAAATTACATATTTAATGAAAACACACATTCTAAAATTAGAAAATTGCTTAAGTATTGTAAGAAAATTTTAGCTACAAATTTCAACTTCACTGGAAAATTAACATTTAAATTAATAACAAAGTTACTGCCAGAAGCACTTGTGAGGGCAGCTTGTTGGATTAGTCAGTAGCACATAATTAGACATAGTTATTTTGAAGGATATCTAGATTCAGCAGCACCTGAATGGGAGCTTATTTGCCCTCTTTATCTGCTACGCTTTGAAAACAAAGATAACTTTTGTATGTAAGTCATAGTTGCTCTTAACTCAGAGCTGCAGGCTATGCTAAGAACTGATACGTATGCAGAAGGGAGAAATGATGGCTTTACAGTTAAAAACATTTATTCAGAGTCTAAACCTGAAACTAAAAATCTGTGATGCTTGTAAATCACTGAGCAAAATGAAGATCTAAAGTGAGACTCTGCATATTGTAAACATTAGGGGAATGTAGAGTCATAATCATCTACAAATGATTATGAAAATATATTTTTCTTCCCTGAGTCATTTGTGCTGCCTCGAGATGAAAAAGGACACTACTACTGTTATCATTATAAATATACATCAGAAGACTGGCAGTTCCTTCTTACTGTAGCTAGTATGATGCATTCCCACTATTTGAGAATCTCATGATCTACACAGGTCTCTCCAAAAATAATGCTTCCTATTTATTTCCATGAAAACTACCAAAAAATACAAAGAGCATGATAACACTATTTGATAGAGCAGCTTTTCAGATAGTAAACATAGTCACCACCATTAGCTATGCATTTTTGTCCATGATGAACAAGAATCTGCATGCTGTGCTAGTAACTATCTGTGCTAGTGGCAATGACCCACTGTCACTGTTGCCACTGCTGAAACTAACCATCCACTGTGTCACTGTGCTCACATCCACTGTTTGCTCTCCATCAGTATTCAGCAAGTGTTGATGAATGTCAGTGTGTGCCATATTTTCCACATGGAGGAATTCAGCGACACTCCTTTGCTTCAAACGGACTTCTATGTCAGACACCATTTTGTCTGACTGCCCCTCTGCTGCCATCTGTCAGACATCAACAAGATGTAATGGAGTGTTGGTGCGAAGGTTCAGCCCCTACAGGCATACCTCCATGAAATGAAAAGCATCTCGATCAACTCATCTGCATAAATCAGCAGATTACGACCAGGGAACTGTGTACAGACATGGATACTGCCTTCACTGTGTTGGAAGCAATGGTGACAACTTAGGAACATTGTAAATTTTGCACTAGATGAGTCCTATGAATGCTAACACATGAACAGAAGGAACACCATGTGCAATTTTGTCAAGACTTATTAAACCAATACAAGGCTCAAGGTGACAGTTTCCTGAATTGCATCATTACCAGAGATGAGATGTGTTGTCATCACTACAAAGCCAGCAGTCCATTGAGTACCAGCATGTGAATTTCCCACTGAAGAAAAAGTACACTCAGCAGGTAAAGTGATGTGCACTGTCTCTTGAGATCCTTCTGAATTTCCTGGAACCCATACAAATGCTGGCTAAGCTGAAGGCTCAACCTTCTAGAGTCAGGCCAGAGAAGAAAATAATCTTTCTCTTTCAACACAATAATACGAGGTCCAATATCAATTTGAAGACCACGGCATACATTGTAAAACCTGCTGTACTGTCCTACCCCACTCATCATACAGTCCGGATTTAGTATCTTCCAATTTCCATCTCTTCAGGCCAATGGAAGACAGACTGTGGGGCAACATTTTTCCTAATAATTATGCTATCATAACAGCCGTGAAGACATTTGTGAAGACATTTCTGAGTATGGCATGCAGGCTGTTGTTCATTGCTGGTGAGAATGCATAGCTAATGTTGTGATCAATGAAAAATATTATTTTGTAGGTGAGAATTTGCTTGCTCAAATAGTGTTATCATGCTCTTTGTATTCATTGTTGTTTCCATGGAAATAAATAGGAGGCATTACTTTCAGACTGAACTACATGATACTATAAAGAGTCTTCCCATTTCTATAAAATGTCATCATGAACTGTATTCAGAATATCTCTCTTTCTGGCTATGTGTGATGAAGTATAAGTAATCACAGCAAGGAATCTTTGATGGAACCAAGTAGGAAATCTAGACCCATATTTTCCCCATATTTTCAGGAATATTGCACCAGGGAGGTATTCTGGCATTTTGGGTAAGTCAAAATGAGGGAAAGGCAGATGGAAACCAAAGCAATGGCTTCTGCCATGTTCTTAACTTAAACTTGAGCTCTGGATTAGAGACTGATACAGCGCTGGAATAGTTAGCAGTGCATTAGTGAGGAGAAACTATTAGTAATGAAGGGATGTGAAGAACCAGTGGCAGGTGTTGGGAGGAAAAGGAGAAAATGAAAAAAATAGTGTTGAAATATTTTGCTAGGGCTGGGAATCTTATCACTAATTTTTCCTCAGTTTTTCCTCCAAGACAAAATTACATGTAGTTGAAGTATTTCTATAAAGTATGTGGGGTAGGTGTTTTTGCTTTTGTTGTTGTTTGTTTGTTTATAATATGTATCATCTACATACATATCTACAATACAGTGCAAGCAAATATCTTTTCTAGTAACCAATAAATAGATGGGGAAGGCATAATGTGTGTTTCTCATTACAAGTATTGTGAGTTGGAAGTTACATTTCTAGTTTTTTTAAGATGAAAATATATCAACCAAACATTAGAAAATGCTCTTGATTCTTAAATTGTTGATGTATTAATAGGTAGACAGAATAGCTCATATGTGCCAGTTTTTTCAGTGTATCAGTATCAGTTTTTGCTATCACTTTCTGGTACTGATTGAAAAATTTACCCTTTGGGGGACTTTTCAGTATTCTGCCATTTTAGCATTTTTATCAAAAATGCCATCATGCTCAGGGATCAAACAGAATCTCTCAGTTGAAGGGTATTTACCGCAAAAGATGTGCTTAAAAAACAACAACAACAACAAAACAGCAGTGAAACAAAGCCTTTCACATAAATTTTACACTTACAAAACCTACATATATATTTCAGACTAGTAATCAACCACCAAAATGGACTTAGAAAAAAGGGAGATTTCCTTGAATCACTGGGTGCCGTTAACATAAGTAGCAAAATTTCTTAACTAGTTTATATGACCTTTATTATCTGTGAAGCTATAATGATTTATTTTTTTTTTTTCAGCTGAGTATATAATCTCTTTATATTACCATGGAGAGATTTAAGGCAAGATCCTCATGGAACAAAAGCTTGGATATCTAGCAAAGAGCCTGTGAGAGCTTCATTACGCTGCTTTGGATGTGTATTTTCTGCTTCTATTTGTTAAATACAGTTTATCCCCTATTTTCTAGATGACTGAAGGATCCTTTGAAAAATTCAAGCAATTACAGTTCATTGTAAGCAAAATATGTTTCTATCTGAGTTTTGAAATTGGAGAGGAACAATATGTCCACATTTCAAGCAATTTGACTTTCGGATAATCAAGGCTAAAATAACTGAGATTAGCATGTATCTCCTAGTTGTGTTTTGTCTGTTTGCTTGTTTGTTTGCTTTTTAGGAATGTTACACTACATTATTTCTCTTGTCTTTCGAACTGTTGATCAATAAGACAGCAGTGATAATTTGCCAGTGCTCTGTTCCCTTGTGACAGGACAACAGAGTATTGCATCCTCTTCAATACATTTCTTTCAGTGGCAATCTGCTTTAAACAGTCAAAAAAAAAAAAAAAAAAAAAAAAAAAAAATCACAGACCAATCTGGTATCATTTGGAGGTAAAAGGAAATGAGAGATAGAATTTGATGATTTAATTTTTCTGCTAGCATTTTTCATTTCATTGATGTAGCATCTCTCTGTGTTGTTTCATATTAGACTTTGGTAATAGTCTATCCAAACAGCTGTTCTTCTGAACTGTTATTATTGAAACAGTTAAAAATATCAGAACCAAATAATTTTAAAGCATTTGTATAGCTATCATTTTTAATGCAATTTTCTGCTAAATATTATATTACAGTGATTTTTAAATTTAATTTTATCAGATTTCATCTAAAAATATGTTTACACACACTACAGAATTGTAGTTTTAAGGATATCTCTCCGTCTGCTTGGAACTTATAACATAAAAGAATAAATACAGTTGAAAACTGGCCAAATTTTTTAGAATTACAAATGGGTGAAATTTCCTTATAGGAAAAAAAAAATAAATTCACTGCTTTTGAGACATACTAAATCTCCTGCTTTCTCATCTCTAAGTATATATATATACATACATTTCTGTACACATAGGGAACAGTTTTATCTGGATGCATGCCTTGCAGTTCTTACTTTGGAGTTTTATCCTTCCAAAATGACAAGGAACCAATCCAATCTGTGTGGAGCTGGGTCAAAACCTTCATGCCACCCCCATCAACTACACTGAGGGGCACACAGTAACTATTTTCAGGTCAAATACAAGGAAATGAGGCAGTTTGGCCAGCGGCCAAGCCTTGTCAGAAGTGCCATGGCTTTCTGGGTGGGACCATCTGCTCTCCTATGTTACCTTCTGCTGTAGATTCCCATGCGAAGTACCCTGAAGCCCCCCTGACTTTGCTGAGGGCAGCACCATCGTGGTTCCCATATGCAGGGACAGGCCTTTGTTGTGTTGTCCGCGGTCTCTGTCAGGTCCTTCTTCCAGAATTGCCTCCTTCTTTCTCACCTTGGATCTCCCATGGGAAATATTTTAAAATAGCTGTTTTCAGAGAATGCCCTAAGATTCACCTTCACTTGGTCTTCTGAAATGATGCTTTGCAGAGTAGTCCCCAATAAAATTTAGTAGAATAAAACGCACCAAAATGTAGAAAATATCAGGAAGGTTTTGAGCAATCCTCTCTGCTCTCTCACCCCTGCATTCTTTGTTATTTTTGTTATTGTTTAAATACTTCAATATTCCTTAATTTTTCTCACAGGATGTAAAGACTTCTGACAAAGTTCTGAGGGTTTTTAAAAGACTGAAGAATGGTTCTGTGCCTAGATGTCATTAACAGTCACTGAAGTCACTGAAGTCACTTTCATTAGACTAGCGGCATGCATGGGCAGCAGAGGACTGTAGTGGAAAGGAGGCAGAATCAGCACAGAGACAGACTTGCCATCCCTAATGCATTTAAAAGGTGTCCTCCACCCTACCTCTAGTCAGTGGAAACCATAGGCTTATTTCTTAAAACAATACATAGGAATTAATAAAAAGAAAACTTCGCAAAATTCATCTTTTTCATATTTAAACGTACCATTTCATTTACTGCATACTACTACTAGAGCCAGCACACATAGAACTTTCTCTTTTATTTCAATTAATAAACCTATCACAAGGACATAAAAGATTTCTGGTCAGGAAAAGGCCACATGCCTCTCTAAGACTGTGTCCTTTAGATTTGTTTTAACCTCACCTCTCTGCTTTGTAACTACATCATTTAACCTCTTTGTCTATAAAAATGTCTTTCCTGGCTCTTAAATGCATTTATTCTGTTTGCCATCTTATTTCATATGTTGCCAAGTAACTAAGACCACTGAAGATAAGCAGGTCACCTCAAAGTCTTCCTTTCTCCACAGAGAATAAATTTGGATTTTTTGTTTTTTTTCCTTATGAGAACAAATACTCTGACAATTCAAACCTTTCCTTGGCTGCTTTCTATTATATATTCTCCAGAGCAGTGATATCTTTGGGATGGAAATAAAATCAGGTTTGCCAAAAGGCAGTAACTAGCTCCTCCTTCTTATGGAATATTTGTCTGTCTGCTGCTTTGTTCCTTCTTCTTATCTATCTGCTTATCTCATATGCTGTTCTGATTGTTGATGGTTTTTTAGAAGCCTTTTTTTTTGTTTCAGTTTTGATGGCTTCAGAAGTTTTTTTCCTATAAATTTAAAATCATGATCAGCGAAGTACATGACAATAATATATATGGTTCAGCCTTACTATTAATTTCAGAGGAAAAGGGTAGAATTTTGTTTTTCAAATGTAATGACTGAAGTTGAGAAAAAAAGATATGCATAGGACAACCTTCTGCTCTTGCTTTAGCCTTAGCCTGATGCGAGAGCTTTTGATAATTCTTAAACTTTGATTAAAGCAGAGAGAAGAAAGCCATGACAGTAAATACTTTTTATAATAAGTTACTTGCAAAGATTTCTAGGATCATTAACAACAGTTCCTTCAGTGATGGTGGCTGTGTGTGAGATCCTTTTTTACTGAAGAAAAGAGAGAGCTTGGGATTGCACAAATAACAAGCAGTAAATTGATTTAACTGCCCTGGATGTGGTTGTTTAACCCATAAGAAATCATTCAAGGACATCAAAGGGCGAAGTGGCAAGCAGGGGGAAGACACTATTCAAGCAGCATTCAGATATGACTTCCCACACACCTGGGGAACAGGTGAGCAGGCACTGACTGGCAGGTGCAGAAACCTCAGTGTGGCCACAGCATTTCCATCATTCCATCTTTGAGAAAGGAAAAAATAAGAATAAAATATTTCTTCACTTGGTACACAACAAAGTTTACCTGCTCAATGTCTCAAAGTAACTGTCTCCTTGAATAATAAAGGGTCCCTGTCATCTTTTCAAATTGCTCTGGTGAGCAGGCAGTTATTGTATGTGGAACTTCCAAGTTTTGGAAGATCTTTCTGCTGATACTAGTTGAATTCTGATTTAATTTTAAAATGTAAATCAAATAGGAATACAGTAAGGAAGGATCAGATCCTCTTTACTATCTATTTGTTTTCATGTTTGTGGGAGGTTTTTTCATGCTCTAGTACAATTATAGCTATCATTATTCATGTAAGTTATAATTGAGGTTTAGTGAATAAATAAATGTTAACCCTCAAACTACTTCTGTGTGTATATAAAGAGTATGTCAAATATGATGCTTACCAAATGAAAATGTGTTTATAGCACTACCTTGCTGAAGTTACAGTTCTTAGATAATTTTGAGAAATTCAGTTATGGGATAAAAAAAGAAGAGAGTAGAGG
>NW_024962263.1:14326960-14378351 GCF_019238085.1 Lagopus leucura | reverse complement strand
AAAGTAAACATATATGAAAGCAGGACACTTACACTGTTTTCAAAATACTGATTTCTTGTGCAGTTTTAGGATTACTTATGAAAATCTTTTTAAGTTTATAATCAAAATGCAAATGAAATAAAATGCCGTTTAACTAAAATCTTAAAAAACAAAACCAAAAAAATAGTAGGATGGAAGACATGTCAGTAAAGATGGGTATGTTCACTGTTTTGACAGAAGGGTGTTTTTTTTCCTAAGGCCTTACATTAAACTTCACAGTGTCTTATTAGCCTCTGCAATTCTCTGCTCTATGTCATTTCTTCCCTTCTCTTATATTACAGAGATAAAGATTTTGTGCAAGAGAACTGCTGAGATTTTATAATGCCAACTATGAAAGAAAAGAAATTGAGAAAAGGCAGGGCACCATACAGCAAGTAGTCACTTGAGGCCAATAAATTATGGCTACAACTATAGTCAGTATCATTTAAGTAGTCTTTAGTTTCTGGTGATAAAGCACTAGCTTATCACAGAGCTGACAACTGCCAGCCCCTATGGCCCCAGCTTACAGCTTGTCCATTTGTTACCCAGTCAGTCACAGTGAATTTAATATAATGCAATAAACAATCACAATTGTCAGAAGCAGAAATGGACTCAGACTAAACCCAGAAGAAAAAATTACCATTCAGACAGGACAGAGTAATGAGAAAAATTGATGCAATGTCTTCTGAACATGTATGATGTAGCTATTGAACTTATTGATAATTGACTGTGGCAGAAAGAACTAATGGGATCTAGGGACGAAGACTAACCAATAGTGCATGTGTGTACTGAACTTCCCTATGACACAACTGTCACTGCTGCTACCTATGGTAGCTGAGCACATAAAGAGGATAGCAACATCAAATGCATAAGTAAGCTTTGTGATAGTTTCATTTCTCAAAATTGTGCAACTTGCATTATTTTCCCATGCTGGAATTTTTCAGTTAAGATACATTTGAATAATACATTCTAAATTATATAATCATATAATATGGTACATCATAAAATTAAATCATACAGTTCAATACAATCTTAAAAATTCAGATCATAGAATGTCACACTACTTTCTGCAGTGAATGCATTGCTTCTGCTTGAGTTACTGCATATCCTTCAGAAGGGTATCCAGTTAGCTCTTTTGTCTAGCTGTCACCAAATCATACTACATTTTTATTGGAAACACATGCAAAAGATGCATTAAGTCCAAATCTGTATGGAGGTTTATACGGTTAGTTACTTTTGTTTTTTTTTGTTGTTTTTTGTTTTTTTCTTGTCCTGTAATCTTAACCCAGTTGAGTTAAATATGAAAGATTAGCACAGTTTGAGTGGGAGGTTCAAGTGTCTGCTGCCAAGAACTTTTCTCAAGTCTATGATTGACTTTCTGGCAAGAAGATGAAACACACTAAAATGTCTGAGGTGACAATGATGTGAATTACTGCAATTGGGACTGGATGACTCAGATTCAGGTCTCTGTTTCCTGTCCTAGCTTAAGTGCTAAGTCCTTGGTCAGCTGATGCATGTTGCAGGGGTGAGGGAGAAGCAAAGACAAAAGCTTGCTTATACATGTTTCTCTCAAATTTCAGGAAGTTTTAAAATAAACCTTACAGTTACTAACAGTGCTTTCTTTCTTTATAGTCAATTATCACTGTATTAAAATAAAATTTATTACTAGTATAAATTAGAATGTAAACATATGTATGTAAAATATGTAAATGTAAATATTTATGTAAATATAAATAACTCTCATTACTCCACCTGCAAAGGTTCTGAAGTAATGACTGTGTCATGGCATAAATTAGCAATCAAGCAACACCTGATAAAGACTTTTCTTGCTAAGGTTGCAGTAAAGGGTCATCAAGATATTGCCTTCTAGATGGATGTCTCATCCTTTGTGTTAAACATACTCAATGATTTCTCTCTGCTGCATTAAGCACTCTGTATCAGCATATTGTCCACAGTGGCTCATATAACAGATATTGTTTTTTTATTATTACAATTTACAATCAAAAAGGCATCAAAATTTCATCCTTATTTCTTGTAGTTACATATAGTCTCGTTTCTTCCTTTAAAATGGCCTTTAAAATGGAAAAGCTATTTGTGTCAGGTAGCCTGGTGTTGTTACTGTTTATCTTTCTCTTCCAGAATAATGCTCAGGTCACATCATTTGAAATGAAGATGTCTACAGGAAAAAAACAGCATTTAAATTGAAATGTAACAGGAGTTTACTATATTTTTTTGTGGTGTTGTGTCATGCTTTGAGGTCATTCAGAGTTGTCTTTAATAGCTAAAATATTAGTGAAATATTTTTCTTGACTGTTACATATCAGTTTGAGAGAACTTAGTAAATTAAATTATTGTTTCAACTATGTTTATTTGAAGAAAAAAAAAAAAAAGATATAAGTGTTTGGATCAAGTAATCTAAGCCTTTCAGCAGTGTCCCTGATTTACTTATTTTAATTTCAACACAGGAAATAAGAACAAAATTTATCAGACAATCTATTTTTTGTCAGTTACCTCCCTCACAGTTTCTCTCCAATTACTATTTGCCCAGGCATTGTTTCTCTATCTATCCCTAAGGCTATAATAAACTTATTTTTCTATGACTTTTTCTCTACCCTCTTAATTGTTTAAACTGAAGTGTTTCTTGGCAGCAGTCACTAAGAGTAGTTAAAATTTTATAACCTTTACTTATAATTACAAATTATGTCATGGAGGGAACAATTGAGAAAAGTGTTCTTAAATTCATCCTGTAAACTACAGAGTGTAAATATCCCTCAGGAAACATACTGTTTTCTATAAATACAAGCCATTAGAAAATTTGGATTTTTCAAATCCATAAGTACATTGCTGTTTTGAGGCATAAGCAAACTCTTCCTAAAACATTTCTATTTGGTAATAGAGATTTATTAATTCATTAATTTATTAATATTGCTAGCTAAATTAATCTTCAACAAGAAAACAAGAAATTCTGATCTACAGTTAATGTTTGATACATTAATTTATGATATTTATTTATTTATGTTCCACAAGTACTTAACAGTTAATTCATATCAATGATATTAGAAACTGAAAAATGTCATCATCTACTTTACAAAAAAATCTTCATTTGTAGAAGTATGTAAAATATTTCAACAATTTTGTGTTTCATTACACAGAGTGGAGACAATAAGTTTTCAGTCATGTTAATTTATTTTGTCTGTACTTTTTTATTAGAGAGGGAAGGCACTAATGCATGTTGTGATATTTGAATGCATGTGTTACTTTCTTCCTGCTCCATTGCTAATTTCAGTCTTTCATTAAAATGACAGACATGATGATATTGACTCTTTTTAAAATTTGAACCTACATTAAAAAATACAGTACTTTTACATAACAGTTCTGCAGCACCTCAGGAAGATTTGTTCTAGGTTTTATTTCCAGCTAAAATTAACTTGCTGTATATTTAAATAAAAATTTATTTAACAATACAAAGCTCAAAAGAAATAAGGAAATTTAATCCTGTACTTAGTTTCACACTATAGAATTTATTTTTGACTTGATACTGTAAAATATGTTAAAAACTTGTAATTGCATTCAGGGAGCTAAATTGTGCTTATGGAAGAATGTGGGTAGTGTATATGAGGAGGAATATTTCTAGCACACCAGCTGTGTCTTCTATCATTGAACGTGCTGGACTGTGACCCTCAAAGCTGCTGCCTGTTGAACTGCTTTCACAGTTTTGAAAGATTCTCAGAAAAGCTATTCAAAGAACACAGACTTCTGTTCGGCTATCAACCCGAAATAAGTTAAATGATATTTTCCTTTCAAGTCAGCCCATGCCTATAATTTATATCTTAGTAAATCCAAGCACGATTTGGAGATCCCATTGTATTGTTTAATTTTGCTTTCAAGAATTTTCTTATGTGTATGGTATACTGCGTCATGGCTCTCCTATAACCTTTGTGAGCTCTGTGAACTTAGAGCTGCAGTGGAAGAAATCAGTAAACCTTCCTCTGTTTTGTACATTTTACCTAATTTTGAGGCTCATTTTTTAAAAAAAGCTCATTTAAAAAAAGGTCAGAATCAATCTCTTTTGACAAAGCTATTTTTTCCTCCACTTTTTCAGTTACAATTATTTTATAACTTTTCCTGGATTTGCAGAGTACATTCATTGCCTTGAGTCTAGGTCTTTCAATGCACACAAATTGCACACACACACCCCACACTCTAATCTCTGAGCTATAATTATTTCAACATATTTTTCTTCTGTATGAAGCATCCTGCTTGTATTTATTCATATCAGTTTGTATTAAACAAAGTATTAAAAAGTCAAATGTATAATTTACTGTCAAAGATGGGAAAATTCAAAATCTGAAATAAAAGTTAACCTCGAGAATCTACTGACATGGTGAATCCCATTTCACTTGAATTTCCTGTGTGTAACAATAATTAAGATTCTTTTTCAAATACAAAACCAGTTATTTACTAATCTTACTAAAGATATTTGATTCCTATGTACAAGTTTAGTAGAGCTTTTCCTGTCTCTATCCTCCACTAATATCTCTGGATTGTTGGAAATAATAATTGTAATTCAACAATCAGGATATTTTACTTTTTGAAGCTATTGTTGAATCATTACTCAGGCATTACAGTGGAGTAAGTTGTGGGGATTTTAAGATTTTATTTTCCTACAGATAAGTCTTGAAGAATTTCAAGACAAAATTAAATTACACAATTAAACCACTGCTTTTTAAATTTTCTTGCAATTCATAAAACTGTGAACATTAGGTTTATGGAAAAAAAATCCAGCTTAAAAGATGAATTTTGGATATCAAGAATGCAGATGAACTTTCACATTTATTCACAATCTTCTCCAATTTGTTAGGCAATGTTACAGTATTTTCTCAGAGAGGTTACTTTCCATGATTGCCTGAGTAATGAGTGAAACACATTCAGCTGTATCTCACACTTTGTCCACACATACGCTATTGGAGGAAGCATTAGTGATTTCCTTCAGGCAAGCTGAGATCAAATACAAGACAATCCTGTGTACTGCAGTATGAACAAAGTCAAACAGTGATCTCTTTCCACTTAGAATTGAGATCTATCAAATGCTTTAAACAAATATAAACTACTTTCCAACTTTTCATTTGCAATATAATTTTTTTTTTTTTTTTTTTTTTTGTCTTATTGTTTTCCAGTATTATGACAAGTCACTATTATGTGCAAGGTGGAAATCTTTGCCTACTAGTAATTTGGTAGGCCAAACCTCACTTTTCTCTTACTATTCCCAGGCCTGCTTTCCAGTCCTAGAAACAGCAACTGGGCAGGTTATTATGTTGCCCAATTACTTTTGAGCTAAAGCCCAAAATCCATGACAGTTGTCACTTCTCAAATTCACTGCTCACTAATTATATCAATAGCAATCTTTCTCTTGAAGGATTTTGATTTGGCTTACATTTCATTTGAAGTATTTTGAAGGGCTGGTGAATATTCAGATAGTGAAAAGAAATCCTCTTGGACTTAATCCAAGACTTGTTTGAAGTCAGTGATAGTTTTTCTAGCTGAATTAATGATCAAATAGCCATAAGTAGTGATTTTTCCTCTAAAAATTAAAAATGTGAGTGAACAGTTGGCCTCATAACATATCATCTTTCTTTTCTTAACTTGTTAGTCTATTATCTCACCCATGGCATCTGCTATGAAATCCTACTAACTTTGTATGGACTGAAGTTAATGTGATATAAGTTAAGAGCAAAGATATTCAGGATTTTATATTTGAAATTATTGCCATTAAAATATGATTTGAAAAAAAAAAAGAAAGAAAAAGAAATAAAAAAAAATGAAAAATCAATTAAACATTTCAGACAAAAGCTTCTAGGCAATCACAGGACAGCAGGTAGGCAGCCATGTGAATGAAGCATAATTGTCTGTCTACAGATTTTAGTCAATAGCAAAATGTTTGATAAGGTGACCTTTTAAATTAACCCGCTTTAAAGATGTAATCATTCTAAATGGACAGATACAAAGAAGCTTATTAGCAACAGGCGAGATGAAAATACAACACATCAATCAGGTTTGATGATTACTGGATAAAAAAGGTCAATTTCCAGATAGTCCAAATAACCACTAAGACCTTTCACTTTAACAGGAACAACTGCTTAATCAACAACACTCAACTTCAAGAGTTAAATTCCATTTTTGCAGAATGTGACCAGCTTGCTCTTTGAATAAAATTCAGGGAGGACATTGCAGAAGGTTTTCTGATGTTCCTTTAACTGGTTTAAAAAATTATTCTAAAAAACATGTTCCATGGTTTGTGCTTGCATGCAAGAGGAGCAATACATTGAAGCCAAAATAATTGTAAAGTAATAGCTCAAAGCCTAAAAGAAAATATATTCTACTAATTACCTAGTCAATCAGTCACTCTCTTTAAATATATGCCATTCACTTTTGCAGTCAATCATTTAAAACAGCTTTCAGGTAACAAAAGAACACTTACACAGACAAAACATATTCACAACAAAGAGGTGACTGTACAGTATATCTTGCTTTTTTCTCCCAGTATATCTATATGTGACATAGATCCATCTGCTGCACATGAGGTCTATTTGTTTAATTTTAATATACATCACTCACTTGCTGTTAGCATGTAGCACTGTATAAAACATCGTAGAGACCTACTACCAAGATTCTAAGTAGTAGTAATGAAAAGTAGTTATTTAATTTTGCTTATGCCATTCTACAAGTTAAAGAATACAAGACAATCAAATCCTAAAAGAAACTTTGATAATGTCTAAATTTTTCAGATGGAATTCAATTCAAATGCATCATCTTTTTCATCCTAGAGTCCTCTTTTGATTTCATCTTTAACTGAATGATGTTAAAGTATGAAGTTTCTTATACATGCTAAGAACAGGAAAAGACTGGTTCTTTGGAAAGCTTGATTTTCAGATCCTAGCCTTTTAAACAATGGATTTTCACAAAAGGCATTTCTGAAATAGGAATTAATTTCAATTTAACTTAACCACAAAACATATAGCTTACTCCCATATTAGATATAAAGGTCTCAGTGCATATAGAGACATGCACCTGCCAGCTTCTGCTTGCAACAACAAAGATTCAGACTACTCACTCTATAATATAAATGAAGGTTCTCATTTTTGTATTAAAGTGATTTTTAAAAAATCTGAGACAGACACTGACAGTTTTAAAACAACAAAACACTACCTGGTTTTCCACGTAGAGTAAAAACTGAAAAAAAAAAAAAAAAAAAAAAAAAAGGACAATTTGCCAGTTTTTATGTGAAACATTGCCTTTGACTCTCTGACTCATTGCTGGGCTTTAACATGAAAGATTCTGCTGGTGTCCCCAATTAAACGTAGGAGATCAAAAAAGTATTGCTATATAACCTGCTGTCTGTCTAGCAGTATTTCAAAAGGGAGATCAACAGAAAAGTGTATAAAAATGTGTCAAAAGTTGTTAGAATGTTGGAATATATCTTTTTTTTTCATAAGAGTAGCAAGAGTGGAATTACAGGTGATCTTTCCTGACTTTTTACTACTATGAGACAGTTATATAGGCATCATATGGAGGATTAAGTGACAGGATGCAAAAACACCAGAAACACAAATTCTCAGAAAGAATTTGTAACAGAAATACAAAATGATCATTTGTCTCTGCAAGCATCCACAAGAATATGCCCAGTACTGTATTGGATCTGTGTGTTATTATCCATGACAACTGTTACTTAATGCAGTGAAATTTTTAAATTAATTTTCAGACAGTATTTTAGTTTTAGTGTAAATAAATAATTGTGGGGCACTTTGTTTTTTTGTTTCCCCTTTCTTCCCTCCTGTCTTTTCCTTTTAACTTGATATTATCCATTATTATTACTACAAGAGACAGAGATAGTGGAGGAAAAAAGAGAACTATATGCATGAGTATTAATGTTTTTAACAGTACTTCACACACAAAAAAGTATTTATTTACTAAAATTTTGTTTTGTTTCTAAAACTTTCTATTGCAAAAACTGCTGTTGTTTTGTTCTTTATTTTTCCTTTCACTACATACACAAACAGATAATCATTTTGATGATTTATTCCTTGTCCAAATCATTCACAGTTAGGACTTAAGCCCTAGTTCCAGTCCTCATTCACAAAATCACAGAATCACAGAATCACAGAATTGTAGGGGTTGGAAGGGACCTCCAGAGATCATCGAGTCCAACCCCCCTGCCAAAGCAGGTTCCCTACACCAGGTCGCACAGGTAGGCATCCAGGCAGGTCTTGAACATCTCCAGAGAAGGAGACTCCACCACCTCCCTGGGCAGCCTGTTCCAGTGCTCCGTCACCTCACTGTAAAGAAGTTCTTGCGCATGTTTGTGCAGAACTTCCTATGCTGCAGTTTCCGGCCGTTTCCCCTTGTCCTGTCTCCACTCACCACTGAAAAGAGCCCAGCCTCGCCATTCTGCCCCCCACACCTTAGATACTTGTAGACCTGGATCAGGTCCCCTCTCAGCCTTCTTTTCTCAAGGCTGAACAGACCCAGTTCACTCAGCCTTTCTTCATAGGAGAGATGCTCCAGGCCCTTCACCATCTTTGTGGCCCTCCGCTGGACTCTTTCCAAGAGATCCCTGTCTGTTTTGTACTGGGGAGCCCAGAACTGGACGCAGTACTCCAGATGAGGCCTCACCAGGGCAGAGTAGAGGGGGAGGATCACCTCCCTCGACCTGCTGGCCACGCTCTTTTTAATGCATCCCAGGATGCCATTTGCCCTCTTGGCCACAAGGGCACACTGCTGGCTCATGGCCAACCTGTCATCCACCAGGACACCCAGGTCCCTCTCCACAGAGCTCCCCTCCAGCAGGTCATCCCCCAACCTGTACTGGTGCATGGAATTATTCCTCCCCAGGTGCAAGACTCTACACTTGCTTTTGTTAAACCTCATCTGTTTTTTTTTCTGCCCAGAACCATTCCCTCACCTAGCTGTGGAGATACCTGTGTGGATGGCTTTCAAAGTTCTGAGACACGCTGCATATGCCTAGAATTTTGTTTCTGCGTTTTGGAGGAAAGCTCTATGCTACCTTTTAGACCTTCCATTTTGCATAACTTCATAGATTCAACACTGCATTTTTAATCTTGTAACTTTGCCTGTGGGATGAACATATTACTCAGATTTTGTGTTCTTTGCACTCGTCAAATAGATGATGTGGGAGTTTGAAAGGCTCTCTGATATCAGAGCTACTCTACTATCCCCCTTGTGTAAGATGCTTTTAGATTTCCAGCTGAAAAATGCTATAAAAGTTCTAAATGGCACTGCTGTTATTATTTATTATATATTAAGCTAGAGTATACTGCACATTACTCTTTTATGTTTATGCTTGGAAAGTGTAATATATAGATATCTCAGCTTTAAAAATGTAGATCTTTGGAGCATTTGCTCTGTGCCCTACTATCCGTTTCCATTATTAAAGACAAGAGAGAGATTTCTATAACCAGAAAGAGAATGGAGGTGGCAAATTAATTTCAGTGTTGTACACTGAAACAGGGATGTTTCTCACTTCACATTCTAGATTCCATAATTATCCAGCTGTAATTGTCAACTAAGTTTTGAGTTACCTCTGTGCCAGTTGCTAATGATACACATGACTGCTCCACGAGAAATTTAATAGCTTCATATACTTTATTACACTGAACCATCTTTATAAACATCTAGAAATCTAAAATTTCAGATAATTGCTTCTCATTATCAGTGGTCTATGAGAAGTTTACTAGTTCAACAATAGAGAATTTGTATTAATAACAGTTTGTCCATTTTCAGGACCAGATAAAATAATCTACTTACTAACATACATAGGCTGAACTATGGAAAGTGCGTGCAAGGAAAAAATGTAAAAAACAAACATGAAGAGCTATACTGTAATATCTTGCTTGTAAGTAGAACTTCTAAAGAGTTCGTTAAGGTATTTAGCTTAAATATTGATGGTACTGTAAACAACATAGATACACAGCGGTAGATTTCATGCACAGATGATCTTTTCTGTTTTCATCTTGTTTACATTATTTTACTTTGACCATGTTTATTTCTGTTTAAAAATTCAATGACAAATCTTTCAAGGACAAATGGAGAATGTTAATGCCTTGTATAAAATTAGTATACACCTTTGATATGGCTTCTTACAATTAAAATAATATTAATTGTAAGGATTAGCAGCTTGCTAGATATTGTAATTACAAACTGTTCAAGAGATAAAATTTTCTAAAATGATATGCGGTCTTAGGTTCTACAATTTAACTACAGCAGAATGACATGTTATATATAAGGTCAAATTCAAAGTTGAATATATTCAAGAAATTATGTGTTGTAAGATGCTTTTTATGAAGAAATCCAAAACATGAGCCACATAGAAAAACCTGGTAGAAATTGTACGTTAAAGGGCTTAATTGAAAAAATACCTAATGAAAAGGGATCTGGAAGAAAAATTCTTTCTGTTAGTCTTCTAAATTAAGATGGAGACATATAAATTATATGATTCTTAAAAGTTATGAACTTCAGAAGTCCTCCCTGAAGGCAAAACAAATAGCTACTTTTAGTTCATAGGTTTTAGCTTTGCTTTCTTTGATGAACAGCAAACAATCCTACAGGATCTTTGTTGATTGCAGGCAAAGTCACTCATGTGCAATTTTTAAATGTTTTTAGTAATAAGAATATGAAATTTTTCCACACATGAACTGTTTAAAACATCTGCAGTAAGTGTCTGCAATCACTTCATCCAGTACAATGCAGTTTTAATTGCTTTTTAAAATTTAGAAAAATATATGCAATTAAAGTGCAATTATAGAAAAATGAAAGTGTCAGTACAATTAAAATACATAAAGTGTATAAATCTGTCCACAACTCCTTTTAATTTGTTTGTCTGCTTCCTTACTCTGAACTCTTTCATCTACATAATTTTTTTCTTTATTATATATTAGGTAGCTTGGCATAAAACATTCCTGTTCAACAGAATCATTTAGTATTTTTCCCAAAACAGTTAAATTAACACATTTTAAAATCAAATTATGTGTAACATCAAAAAAAGCTATTTAACTAGATCAGTCCTGATACCTAATGTTCAATTAAACTGAAAACAAATTCACTCCTTTCATTAGAAAGAAAAGGCACTCAAAATTCTGCCTCCATATGATTGGAAAGAGTTGAATTGTTTATATAACAAAGAGGACAAATAGAACTGAGCATAGAGGCAGACAGATTAGTGTAGTGCAGAATAAAATTAAATCAGGGTCCCTTTACCTACACAAGATATCTGGGGAAACTGAAATACACTGACATTATAATTGCTAAAAGGAAGTACATTCTTCATGTGAATACTTTTGGGAAATCATTTCCTTGAGGTTTCACTGAGGCCAAGAGTTTGCCAAGGCTGAAAACAAGATTTAGCATTTACACAGATAATAAGAATGTACAAATGTCTAATACTAAGGATTAAGTCTTTGACCCTGCACTAAATGAATCAAACGGATTTCCTGTGAGTTCAACAGTATGAAATCCAGGCTTAAAACAAGAGAATTTTGGAAAGAAAAAAAATCCTTCTGGCTTCAGTGCTTAAGTGAGACTTTAAAAACCAATGATTAGGAAAATACTTTTCTGATAAGGCATCTCAAACCTTCTCAAAGCAGAAGTTTGGGTTTTGTTGATTTGAGGAAGAATTGATCTTGATCTCTCCTTTTTTTAGATGTAACTCTTAAAGCTCTAAAAAAACTAAAAACCTCATCAATAAAATTTAATAGTAACGGTAATGAAGCCAGATCCATTAATACAGATATAGTTAGAAAACAAGGTCTGCTGATGAAAATTAGAATTAAAATTAAATTAAATTTAAAAATTTAAATGTGGCTTTTTTCTTATATATGAGAGTACTGTAAATCAGCTCAAAACCAATGAAGAATAATTCTGCAAGATACTCTTCTGTCTCTTGCAAGCAACATACTCTGTACCATATGTGTTTCTGCAGCTGCTATAGTAATTATTCTCATTTTTATTGAATAGCACAATTAATAGTGCATGTTCAGATGGAACCTTCACAGATGATCAGAGCATATTTAAAAGCTACCCTCAGCAGTTTTATCTGCCCTTTCACTGGAAAGTCAACTAATATTGGTATGCCAATAATTACATATGCATATATGGGTTTTAATTTCAGAAAACTTTTAAATTATTTCTAGTTTCATTTCTGCTGTGAAATATTGCATTAGTGCTACTTCCAAGATCTAACTGATAAAAAAAAGAACCTTAAAATCACCTTCTGAAATAAAAGTAAATTGGATATTCCTTTCCTGTTTCTATGCTTTCTTGGCAGTGTGGAAGTGTGATGTTACAGTGCATGAATGTATGTATATATATACAATGTGTTCATGAAGAAACAATTTCAGAGCAGAAATTAGTACTTCCAGATTTATCAGAAAGTGAATTTGGTATCTCTCAAACAGTTGTTAACTCCCAGGTAGTCAGAATTACAACAAGAAATTTTGAGGGAAAAATAATTTAGTCCTAAAATTTGCTCAATACTGTAGAAATGTGAAATTTACCTAGAAATGTTTATGACTGAATTACCAAGCACTGGCGTGAAAAAAAAAAAAAAAAAAAAAAAAAAAAAGTTTATGTTAGCTGACACGTTTAGAAAGAGTTGTTTTATGCACAGAGATAAAATGTTACTTACTCTTTGCCTTTTTCTTTTTTTTTTTTTTTTCTAGAAAGACAGTAGACTATTATTATTTAAATTAATCTCAATTATGTCTAAAAGCATAAGCTGCTCTTTGGTTGCTCCACAGAGAAGTAGGATAATTTACCATTCAAGCTAGAAGAGTAATTGCTAGTACTACTTTGGACTTTTTTCCTGGAAATAAAGAGTACAGATGATTGCTGTTCCCAGATATACCCCTGTGGAAAAGTTGTTTTTAAAAGATTTAATCAGTTTTATTATAATTATTGATGGTTATGACCAACAGTTCTTGAAATTTCTTGACTACTCATAGGTTCACATGAAAAGTCTGGGAGAAAATAACATCTTTTTTTCCATTAAATGCAGGTAGACATAGGCGGATGTCTCTGGAAATATATTTCTTACATTAAAGATGATGCTGGGAATTCCCTCATTTCACACCAGAAGTTGAAGTAAGTCACTCATATTCTATGGAGCAATTCAGATATCATTGAAATATGACAAATAGATGACAGTGATATGTGTAGAAAAGAATCATTAAAAATGTCCTACATTAAACATCATACCAAGGAAGTTACTCAGTTAAGGAAACTGCATCTTTCACCTTCCCAGGTTTTTTTGTGAGATAGAGGACAAATGGAGCGGTGGTCTGTAAAAGCATAACAAATAGCAACTGCAGTTTACATGAGATTATCATCAACATTATTTCTTGAGGACGGCACTTGAGGCAATACAAGTACAGTGCACTGTACTCTTATAAAAATTATGCGCAATTACGTCATAAATAACATATGAACCACAAGAGAGCTAACAAAGAATGCATGGTTTGTTGTCTGGTTCTTTGCAGGACCATGAACTAGCAATGAATATCTAGAAAATGCTACAGTTTAAAAAAAAAAAAAAAAGTAAAAAAAAATGTTCAATACTCCAGACACAATGATAGTTTTGCAATGAAGCTTACACCAGTGACAATGAGTTTTTGCAAAATTGATAATATAAAGCAAAAATCTTTAGTAAGATAAATTAATTTCCATATTGTTATATCTGCAGGTAATGGGGGCAACAAGGTCAGATGGATTTCATGAAAATTGTCTCTCATGCTGTCTCCCTATTATTTTTCACTTTTAAAATTTGTTTTACATTGCCTATAAAATTGTTTTTGTGTAATTGTTCTTTTCATGCAAATGCTATGCTACATAAATGCTCCTTTATTCCAAGGAATCACCTTTATATCAAAGTGAATAACAGAATATCAGTATATAAGCATTTCAGTGTTTCTCAAAGGAATTACAAGATACAGGGTTACTCCTTAACATTACCATACATTTTGAATGCATAATGCTTCCAGTCTCCCCTGCCCTGCCCTGCCCTGCCCTCCCTTTCCCTTTCTCTTTCTTTCCTTCCTATGGCCTTTCTTATCTGATTCTTAGGTTTTCTATCAACCACTCCAGCAAGAAGCAGCAGGTCAGAAATTCAGATGCTGCCTGACATCTTGGTAGTTCTGAGGTTTGTGTAATTGAAAGAAAGTGAGACTTTATGCTGCCCTACATTACACAGGAGGGCATTTACACCTCTCGGGTATCACAAGGCTGAAGAAGCAAGACTGAAGAATCTGATTTAAAGATTTTATTCTCTTTCCCGTTTTTTATTTTTTTCTTTTTTGTCTTAGCTGAATATAAACTGAATGCAACTGATGTTTGGCTCACTGATGTTTGGAATATACCCAGTGAGATTTGTATTCATAACATGAAATTGTTGAAGATCTCACAAAACTGTGGACATCAGGTTCTCTAGATCTATTATCATCTCCAATAGAGTGTTTTATAGACCAGAAATCAATATTGATTTTCTTCTAAATTCTGCTGTGTCAAAGTTCATAAGTAATAATTTGCAAGCAAAATGATGAAATGAAGATTAACACTCCTGGAATTCAAATCTTTTTACTTGTTCTTTCTAGATATAATTAATTTCTTTTACTTTATTATTTTGGGGGGAATCCAGCCATTCCAACAGAAAAACGTCTTTCATCTTTTTCATCAGAAGGGAGAGCCTTTTCAGGTTTTTTTTTTTTTTTTTTTTTTTTTTTAAATATCAGAATGCCAAAGGAAAGAAACCTAAAAAGTAAGGCTGAACCTTTGAAGGACTGTCATTTTCTCATAAATCCTGCCCTGAGTGCAAGTGCAAAGTAGCATCACAGAAACAGCAGAGCTTTACGTTCTGCGTGCAGGCTAAGGATTTCGACCTGAAGCTCTTCTCTAAGATCTGATCTGTGTGTGTGCTCCTTCCTAGAAGAATAATTT
Source organism: Lagopus leucura (assembly GCF_019238085.1). Lineage (NCBI taxonomy): Eukaryota > Metazoa > Chordata > Aves > Galliformes > Phasianidae > Lagopus > Lagopus leucura. The sequence continues at coordinate 14,363,333 of NW_024962263.1, read as the reverse complement.
AACTGTGTGCTCTTGTCCATTTTGGTCTGCCTAGTATGTCAAATGTAGCATTAAGATAGCAATCCCCTCTGTGCAACTGGAAAACATAGGATCTCAATCTCATGACAGCCGTTTCTCTTGAGATAATGCTCAGTGTATGGAAATGAGAAAAATACTATTTATACTTATAGATTCATTGTGGATATCTATATTTATTTGCAACTATACACTCATTAATATTTTAATTGTAATTATTTATATATTTATATATATTTAAAATTAATAAGCATCCCAGTGAGTGAAAAGATGGAGATAAGCTAGCATTATGAATTTGTATCCGTGAAGATCAAATGTATCCTTGGCTGCATCAGAAGAGGGGTGGACAGCAAGGAAAGGAAGGTGACTGTCCTCCTCTACTCTGCCTTTGTGACACCCCCATCTGGGTTACTTCACTGCTGCCTTTGAGTATTTGAAGAGAACTTACAAGCAGGAGTGAGACTGACTTCTTACATGGTCTGATAGTGTTGGAGGAGCCTATCAATGCTTATAAATATGTAAAGGGTGGGTGTCAAATAGATGTCTGCAATTCTGTGACTTTCAACCTTTCCTATATTCAATACATTGGATCCTGAAGGTTTTGTTTTTAATTATTTTTTCATTAGAAGACTTGTAAGTATTTTGAATATTAACAAGTATAGACAGTCTTATGCAGGGAAAAACTTAATACTTCAGCCCTTATCATACAATTAGGAAATATTGCTGTTCTGATTTCTGTTTTCCTTATGAATAACCTTATATTCTTTATTTGCAATAACTCAGTAAGTAAGACATTTGATTCTGCTTTTAACAATAGGGCTGAAAGGGTGCATGTCTGCTTTTTTTAACTGGTTCAAGATACAGGGCTTGATCCAACATTCATTACATAGTCTTTCTGATTTCAGTAGATTTTGGAGCATGCCTTAAGTGAGCTATACATTTCTGATTCACTCTGGAAATTAACCCCCAAACCTTATGACAAGACATGACCTCATCCTTACAAAGAAGATTGGATAATTTGTTCCAGTAATGGGCAGAATGGCAAAAAGCCAAGGAGAATGGGAATGTGTGTAAAAAAATCTTGTCTGTTATTTTTGTTAACCTGAGAATAATGTAAGCTTTGTACAACATACAAAGCATCAATAAGAACTTCTGTGTAAGTTATTAAAGATGAACTTTGGCCTTTGCAATACTCAGACAATTCTTACTGAGATCAGTAAGTCTGGTCCACGCATGTCTGAATTTGAAATTTCTTCTAGACAATATTGTTTTGTAATGACTTCTTTCCAGTGAGTGCTCTCCCAAATTATTTCCCTTTCAGCTGATTGAATGAGTTGATTTTTCCTTATAGTTCTTCATTATTGTTACTTCAGTTTCTCAACTGAAGTTTCAGATAGTGAGCTCTTTCAGACCCTTCCACTTTGGGTCAAGTACTGTCTTTTACTATTCATTCTGTGCTCAGAGTTATATTCTTAGACCCACAGCATCAAGTATTCTTAATGGTAAAAAAAAATTGCAAATAGTTATAATATGAGGGTTTTGTCAATAAAATACATCTTTGGGTAAGAACTTGGTACATTCTGATTCATCTAGAAGCCTTCACTCTAATTCATTATGTTTAGCCTAAAATCACAGACCTTTCCTACTTACAGATGCTGATCATTGACATAAAAATCCATGGGAACATTTAAGGCTTCATTTTTTTATATCTTCATATTTAAATTTAATGCCTTCCTAGACAGTATGTCTTAGTCAAACAAAAGTTATTTGGCTCAGCTTTTTCTGAGACAGAATTTAAATCTTCACTGTAGTACACCAGTTACTGCTTCACCTGATCTTCTTTACAGGACTGAGCTGTCACTCAAATCTGCCAAATAAATTGTATCCAATAATTTATGTAATTAATGTTGGCAGATTTTTTGAATAAATTATCCATGCATATATACATATACAGATAAACACTTACAAATATATATTTAACAATAAATTACTGTTATTCATAGTCACTACCCACACATACCAGCCTCTAATGCCATGAAGAATTGCAAGCCCATTATAATGACATTTTGTCCTTGAATACTGCTTAGAAAAAGGATCCATTAGCGATTCAACATGTTCTCCTTGTTAATAATTTTATTTTTAAAATCAGTTTTATTTTGGGAAATAGCATGTTCAGGATGAATAACAACAGCTGAATTACATCATAACATAAATCTCTGTACATGTTTAACAGTTAAATCTATAATAAATTCCATATACACAGTAACAAGTTGAACCCAACAGCTATACTGAACTGTAGATTCATTTGACCGTTCACTGTTGATTCTCCTCTCTGAAAAAATAGACCTGCATCAAATATGAACAATTGCAATTCATTTAAGGTTTTCAAAAAATCTTCATTTTATTTGTAGTCTCAGGTTTTGTAATGGCCTTCACACTTAGGAAGGATAGCTAAAAGCCAGCACCACAAATTCAGTTTAATTTTTGCAGTCAACTCACATCAAGAATAATGCACCACAAAAATGTTTCCGCTTACTGTATGACACAATTTGACCCAAAGTTTGCATAAACATTTTTAAGAATATTAGATAGAACCCGCTTTAAAAAAAAAAAAAAATTAAAAGTAAAAGTGATATTTTATAAAAGTAACTGATAACTTACTGAGAAAGAAAGTCATTTTGCCTTTAACCAAATGAAGAAGGTCCCTTGTTTTTATAATGGTTAATACCAAAATGAATTTATATGCAGTTTATCATTAGCTTGAGACAATTTTTTTTTTACAAGTCATTTTTCAGGTCATGGCTCTACAGGATTCAAAAGAATATAATAAATTCAAGGACAACAAGAGTACCTATGCTTACAGTAGAGAAATCTCAGTGTAAATGAAATTTAAGTATACAAACACAAGGTCACACTAAACCAGTCAATAAAATTTTAGGATAAGGAAACATTTCCTCACAGTCTTAGCCCTTGATCATACACAGTTGTTTTATCACTGCATGGAATTGGTTATCATGAGATAAAAAGGAGGTTGGACTTTACAGTTTCCACATCAGTCTGGACTAAGAATTACTACAGAAATCATCCGTTTTAAATGGAAATGAGTCTAATCTCCTTGGTTTCACTGGAGTTATGAAAAAACCTGACCAGAATTGTTTCCTGTGTTTCCTCTTCGCATCTAGAAGTCTACACAAATGGCTCTCAATCCTCCTACATGTATGTTGTTTTTACTGGATGACTCACTAAAATGCCATAGAGAATTTCCTATTATTAATTATTTATATTAAGCCTTTTCTTTTCCTTTAAATTAAATTTTACTGATATTAAGCAGGGATCTCCAGGCTTAGAATGTGTCAGAGAGAAAAGAATGTTTCTTCAAAGAGTGGGGAAATGCTGTGTGTCCCTTCTTATCAGTACCACTGATATCAAGTTTACTTTGTCTTTTCTCATTTCCTTCGTCAATGTGAGCTCAGGTTAGGCCAGAATGGAACAGCTTCCAAACTGCTCAGTCAATTAGGGTTATTCTGACAGTGTGAACACATGGCAACTACTTGTATAAATACCGTGAGAGTCAGCATGCAAAAAAGTAATTGGTGGCTGTATTCCAGAAAGAATTAAATTCACTGAATAGCTGTTAATAAGATTTTTACTCAGGGGTACTTCTCTCTCATTCTTTGTGTTATCAACTCCAACAACAGAACTGTCCCTCATGAATTAATGAAATAAGTTAGATAAAGCAATATAAATGGAACATACAAAGATTTCTATTAAACGATACCAAGATTTTCCCTAATGCCCTCATCTATTATGCCAGTGCACTTCAGATACTCAAGGAATATACTGAATAATATGAGAAACACTAACGTGTATGTATTTATGCAGGTATTTACATGCATACTTGATAGAAGACTGCTGCATTTCTCTCTGATGACACAGGTAGAGAAGCAAACATGTACAAAAAAGCCATAGAGAATTAGCAGAATTACCAGTGATCCTAGTTTTCAACAGCAGAGTGGACAAAGAAGCGAACTATGTTATAAGGAGTAAAGTGTAGTTTGCATGAAAGGTGCAAGTTTTACAAATTTTGGATATATCTGAAGATAGCACCTGCAGTTCAGAGTTCTTATTCTCACACTGAAGATTTCTTGTTGGCATTTGCATTTAGCCCCACATCCCTATCCCAACATCACAATCACTGAAGTTCTGAAATGTCTTCGCATCAAGCAAAACAAACAAACAAACAAACAAACAAATAAGAAGGAAACTTCTTATTTAAATAACTGCATATCTAGAAGCACTATGCCTTCCTCACTTCATTGGAGACATGGAGTGCCTAGAGGCAAAGTAAACTTTCACCTGCAGTAGGATGAATATTACTACAACTTTGGTTCAGGTTGCTCTGAAAGATCTTTTACACAGAATATTGCTCTTCAGCAGGCACCTTTTCTGTAAAGCACAAGTCTGTTCCCAGTGAAGCTATGTGAAAGGATACTTGGGAAGAACTGTCAGCAAGTACTTAGAAGTAATCCTCACATCTTTCCTCCAGTAATTCATTTCACAGTACCTTTTCCTGTCACACTGGAGATGAAAAAATTGCCCCCTCTTAGTTGATGAGATTGATTTCTTTTACAAGCAGTGTTGTAACTAGTCCACGTAAAATGAAATGTATGTCATAAAAAATAAACCACATAGTAGCACTGAATGAAAAAGTGAAGTGTTTCCTTATACCGATGGTAAGATATATATGTATTTTTTTTAGTAGGATCTGAAATATTACATGAATGTTTTCTGATCTATTTAACACATTCTTGGTTATTTGGCTGGCAATTTAAATGCTACCTAGTATTTAAATCCTAAGCTATTTTTTTGAGATTGTTTAAAACAGTGGTCATTTCACTCTCAGGAAAGTTAGAGATGATTTTTGAAATTCAATGACCAGGGATTTCAGGTTCATTCTATGTGGAGAATTTAGGAAAGAAAAAAATACTCTTGGACTGCTGGGGGAAATTGAAAAAAAAAAAGATTAAATGATGCTTATGAGTTTACATGCACATTCCTCTATTTATGAAGCACTATTTTACTATAACTATTGTATAGAATCTAGATTACAGGAAAAAGAAAAAAAATGACACTAGCTAACGTTTTGTTTCTAGCACTGGTGTCGATCTGACTTTCAGATGAAGGCTTTTTCTTGTGTTTTCTTGGAAAGAAATATGAAGAAGAGTGCTTCAGATTTACTTGAATCCCTTGAGCACCTTACCTTCAGGCCACAGAATCTATCTTCATTCTCTTTTCAACTTACTCTACTACAGCCTTTCCACTTCGTAAGCTATTTTGTGATTAAGAATAAGATGTGAATGAAAAAAAATTAACTGTACATATCCTTTTGTGTGGAAAAGAAAAATACTTGAGTAATAATAATCACAGCACAAACCGTTTTGTGATCCTGTGAACTTGAACATGAATCTCACAAGTAGCAACTGCAATGACAATTCAGCAGATTCTCAGGCCTGTCTTCCTTGGGCTTTGACTAAAAATTCTGCCTGAATATTTTTTAAAAAGAAAGTAAATTTGAAAGTTTGATCTAAATTGCATGTTTCTGCAAAAAAACAGCAGTTCTAGTACGACATCTTTTAGTAGAACAAATGATTTTCAACTTGTTCTGACAAGATCTTCCTCCAGTGTTAATGGTCTTTAAAGAAATGTAGTGAAACGCTGAAGTGTATTGCATATTCTAATAGCAAATAAAGGGGAGTTTCTCATGAATCAGTAGTTGGCAAAAATTACAAGATCTTCATACATGTAAAACATACATAGGTTTGGATTTCCTATGTTTTTGGCATTTGGAGTCCAATTCATTCTTAATTAGAAGATAAAACCACAATATTTGGTTCCTGTTTGGCATACTTAGCAGTATATATCTGTCCTTTTTACTAGAACTTTTTTTTCCAGCCTCATCATCTAATAAGACATATCAAACATATTTTTCTTACAGATCATATTAAAGAAAAATTTAAGCCTTGAAGAAATGCAGTGATCTTTTCTATAGTCTAACTAGCAGCAACTGATCTGTGACATTATGAGTTGGCCTCTGTTATTTTGCTTCCACCAGTGGTTTCTTTGGAGACTTTCTACAAATTCTTCCCTGTCATTTGTCATCAGAGAATTAATTTGACGCAACTCCTCTTTCATTTCCTTGGTGTTTATTACTGTGTATGAAAAATGTTTCAGAAATACTGAAACAAATTTTCACCATATATGCTACATTTTGCTAATTTTGGCTAAACCTTGCTGGATAATCCAAATTCACATACAGTTCTGGCTTTCTTAAAGCCCTCCATTTTGGCTGACATTTTTAAATGAATAAATGATTATCCAAAAAACATCAGTCATCTCAATTCTACCATTACTGCTTTGCTTTTCTGCAAGAACCTGAAATTCAATAATAGAACAGAAGACTGTTCTTTCCCTGGGTGTTATGTAACACAAATTGAGAAATACTGCAACTCTTGGGAGAAAACTCCTTGTATGAAATTTAGAGTGAAATTTAGAGTAAAATTTGTAGAAGCAAAAAGCCTGGTTATTTCTCTTTGTTTGTTTGGTTGGTTGGTTGGTTTTGGTTTTTTTTTTTCCTTTTTCTTTTTCTTTTTTAAATCAAATTCAGGAAAAAGTCCTAAAGAAAGAATTTCACTTTATAATCCTTTACGCATCATCTTTTACAATTTGAAATGTAGATACTCTTTGATTCATATCCTCACTTCAGCAGCAGCTGAGAAGTGATGCACTTTATCTGAAGATGACCCAACATCTCTGTCTGTTTTTTCTGAAGGATAGTGACAGAGAAAGTTGGTAACACCAAGATTTTACTTCATTCTTTTTCTTTCCACTTAAAAAAATTTCTTCTCTGTCATGCTTTATACCCAGTTAGTCTAAAATTTGCTAAAATTAAAATAAAATGCTAAAATTTCCACTCTCAGACGTTTCACTCAGCTTCCTATTTTGACTATGTCGGTACTGGACTTCCTTTGTTAAAGAAAAATGCATTAGTCCTATTTAACTATATATAAAAACAGTAAGCCTAAATAAACTTTAATAGCACAGGAAGATAATAGAATATTTTTCTATATTTTCAAATTTTCCAGTGCAGCTTTGATACCCAAGTCATACAATTTGATAATGCAGCGATAAGAGAGCAGTGTGGTTGGAAACACATTCCTGCTTTCAACATTCAATTGAAGGTGTGCTAGGGACTATGAAACAGACTCTTGGTTACCAGCCTCTTCCTCAAGCCTATACCACTGCACTGGATTGCAGTGACTCAAGAATATCTTTCAGTACATAGCCTTGTTGAATGTCATACAACTGGATGTGGCCCATCAATCCAGCTCATCCATATCCCTCTACAGAACCTTTTTACCCTCAAAAAACTCAACAGTCTAATCTGACTTGATCCTGTCTACAGATTTACTGAAAGTGCACTCAACCCCCTCAGACAGATCGCAGATAAAAATATTAAACAAAATTGACCCCAGCACTAACCCCTGAGGAATGTCACTTGTGGCTGGCCACTAACTGGATTGAAATCCATTCACTGCAATGAACCCAGACACCCAGTGAACAACATACCTGTGTAAAACATAATCAGATAGTTTCTCTAGGAGAAGTTTGAAACATTCTGAGCACAAGCAGTCACCAACTAATTATGGAAAGATAGCTCCATATGTGGAGGACTGAGTTCTGTGGATGAGCTAGGCACAGCAGCTTGCCTGAATGGGGTGTTTATCATATCCCCATCCTTTTTCCAGTCATGTCTGTACATGTAAATACAGGGAAAAAAAAACCAACAAAATTGTTCTGAATTTATGCAGGCACCAGTGAGCAACCTGGAGTATTACACTTACATCACTGGCTGATACGGAAAGATGAATGGTCCTCACATCTACAAGACTTTTTCAAGAGAAAAATCGTTTCTTGGATTCATATACTAAATGTATAAAAATAACAGCAATAATTCTGAACAAAGCAATTTATGGTTTCGTTGTTTGAACAATGATGATCTGGACAACAGCAAGGAAAAATTCAGTTACTATCTGGGAAAATTCAGCAAGATCTTTCTTTGGGAAAAGACTCAAGGGAGTCTAGATATCATGAAGACCAATACTCTTGGCATTTCAGTATACTTCCATGTCTGTAGAGGGGTGCCTTTTCAGGGAGATGACAGTTGGACACACACAAATCAGTCTTCAAGATGGGTATTTTGTAGTCAGTTGTCAAGCTGTTAGACTAAGATATACTTTAAAAAAATCACTAAGTTTTATGTTATAAAAAAATATTTTATTATTTGTGCAGTCTGAATGATAAGTATAAACCGTATATGCAGTACTGCTGTTGATGGTTCTTTGAAAAGAAAACCCAAATGTTTCAACACATATCATTATATGTGTTTTTACTGCATACCAAAACCACCACCACCAACAAAAATTAAAAAGAATGGAATTAATCATTATATGAAAAACAAATATACCAGCATGTAATCTATTAGTCTGATGAGAAAAATATTTTGAAAATATCCTATTATCAAAAAAATTTCTGAAAGACATTGTTATAAGTAATGAAAAATAATGAATAATATTTTCTTGAAATTGAAGCAAAAACAAACAAGAACAGCATGAGGAGAATCCAAGCTGGCTCAAAGTTTTACCATACTTCATTTTATTCTCAACTTGTCTAGCAAGCAGTTGTTAAAGATGTGGATTATACTGTTTCCTATCCTGAAAAATGTGGACGGCAGCACAAATAGTAAATATTCTCAGTGCTACATTAGAAGTGACAAAGAAAGTTGGAGGCCATTCTATTCAATTGTTTATAGCCTGTTGGTGCTGGTTTGTAGTGTCCTGGAGCAGTGTCTCCTCTTCTTCTATCACTGCTCTGATCTTCCTTCAGAAGGTCGGTCTTCTGTTACCTCCATTGGTGGAATCTCCCAGTTCCTCACAGATTTCTTTTTGCACTTTCTGTGTGAGTCAGTCTTTGAATGCCTGTGCAAGGTTCCTGCCAGAACACTGATCAAGAAATGTAATGTGATTATTTGAAGGGACAAAATAATAATGAAAGCTATCTACATTTCTATTTTTCCCACTTATTTCTCCTGCTGTATTTGGTTTCCCATAGAGATTCTTTTACTGATATGTAGAAAAATAAAGGTGTGTTGCTGTTTTTTTTCTTCTATTGTGGAAATGTCATGAAACTACAGGTATGGCAATCTTAACTCTCAGCCATAGGGAGAGATGCCAATAAGAGGAGTCTAAAGCTATGGGTACTTTGGCAGGAAAAAGTTTAAGGATTTTATTACATATGATACATATGAGTTAAAGTAGCAGTTTTTTATTCCTAAGAGTGTTAGAAGTGTTTTTCTGTCCCGTTCCTTATCTAACTTCACACAGAAAATATTTTCACAGTTTTAAATGTTTATTCACTTTGGAAAGAATCTTGGGCAAAAGAATTCAATGCATTTTTTTCTAACAGTCCCGAGACTATCTTCTAAACTACCCAGGAAACTATCTGTAGATCAGCAAGCTCCCTGACATGGGACTTCAGGATGTCTCTGATACTTAGAAAAGCAATCAAAAGAAAACAACTCCCTTTCCTTCTCCTAGTCTCTGTGACAATAATTTTACCTTTAACTTTCTCAGTGTGTTAATGAACACTTCATCTGGAGTTAGAATACTGTGTTTGAATGTAATATATTCAGGTATTTCTTTTTAGAATCTGCACAAGCTTGCTCTCTCAAAGAACAGATTTTCAATTAGGCAAATAAGAATTAGCCCTCGTACTTTAATTTCTAGTAGGCAGGCATAGTTTTTCTGAAAGTGATACAGCTGACTTATTACTCTTTATAATACCAACTTTCAGCCATTGACTCCAAAGCTATCTAGATCTGTGCATAAGAAATACATATAAACACTGAATGTAATGATATACAACAAATATAAATAACATAAATATAAGAGATTTGAAAACAAAAATAATTCTTTCAAGATTCTGTAACTTTATTTCCTGCCTTCTACTAATGGAAGACTACTGATCTCAGACTGAAAAAAGGATCTGACCCACATCCGTTAGAATATTTTTCTCCGTCTTCTCTTTGATCACTTTGCTGGTGTTACTTTTCTTTCTCTCTTTCCCTTCTCCTTCATGAGTATATATATGTGCATTTATATACATACTGTTGTTTTTCTGTGTTCAACACAATTGTATGGATTAGAAGTCAAGGTGAATCAGAGTTTCTATGGCATGTAAGTCCGTTGAAAGGCTAAATCACTCAAGAAGTTGCAAATTTTCGTTTCTCTGCTCTTACACTGCAGAAGATTTGGCGTATTTCTTTACCATTGCCATTTATTTATCATTTGCTTCTCAACCTCCTCAACGTAACCCCAATTTATGTCATTTTTGCAGTGACTGCTGTGTCCGGTTGCAGCATAATTAGTCCTCCCATCCAATAAAGTCTTTCTTGGGCTTGGCATAAATGGAATAGCTAGATGCTTTTTATTTCTTAGACCAATGGTACCTGAATTTATTTATGATAAAATACTGCACAAGAAGGTATTTTTCCCATAATGATAAATGTGAAGGAAATAGGAGAACTTACAATTAAACGTATGGTCAACGTGACCTTTAGACAGTCATTGTGAAGGTAAACCTTGAATAGTCACTGAGCAGCAATTATTTTGTGGTCTTAAGATCAGCAGAAAACTGCACAGGCATTAGTGTTGCAACAACATTTGATTTGTCCTTGTTGGATGTCATCTGAGGGCAGAGAGCATAACAACATTAGTTTTATTTCATGACTGAATGACTTGGATTCACCTGGTTAGATTGCAACAGCAACAAAAGGCAAGTTCTTCCAAAAAAAGTTGAGGCATACAGAGAGGCTTCAACATACAGGTCATTCATGACTATGTTCAGAGAAGCATCTCAATTTGAGGTCCTTGTTTCCTTTGAAGTCATTCTCAAATCTTCCACTGGAGATGAATTGGGCATGTTACATGCTAGAAGCCTTTGTAAGAGTTGAAAAGCTTTTTTCCTCAGTGGTCCTGAGCCATTCCTGAACAGCATAACAGCATTTACTAAACACACCAGCAAGGGAAAAAAAAAAAAAAAAAAAAAAAGTGAAACTGCAGCAATCCTCAGAACCTTGTTTATTGACTGTCAAACTGAGAGCTGTTATTGACCCAGGGGGATTAAGGCTTATTCAGGGTGCCAAGTAATTATAGAAGTGACATTAGATCATCATTTACGCTCATGGTATAGTCAGGAATGACAATGTCAGCTAAAACAAGGACAAATGAGAAAGACCCCACGGTTTATAATATTCCTAGAAGTGCTGCACAGGGTTTAAGTAAATGAGGATTCTCCAGTCTAGTAGCTGCTCATTTCCATTGGAAATAACCACCTGCTGTTTTCAGTGGCTGTTAACTCTAATATGAGAATCCCTGAGCCAAAGCAATAAACTAACAGAAAATGTTGCTTTCTGTTTTTCATCACTTCAGTTAGGTAACAGATAAGGCAAATTGCAGAAGAGACCTCTTAAGCAGAAAGCTTTGGTACTCAGCAAATTTACTCGTTAATCAGGGAATTATGCAATAGGGTTTTGCAGAACCTATAGCACCCACTTGAACTGGTGCAGGTTATTGATTTCTGGTCAGGTATCAGTTCATTTTTTTGTGGTTTCCACACAGTGCTTTCCAGATTGAATTTCAGCACGTACAAATTCATGTGCTACATAGATGAAAGTTCAGATTTAGAATACTTACAGGGTTCTGTAAGCATCAGTGTGATGCCACTGCATTACAGAGATCTGCAAACAAAGCTGAATATCCATTCCAGAAAACTCAGTAGATAATCCCCTTCTAAAAATGTTCATGTTGGGTTTCTCAGAGTTATCTCTAGATCTGAGTCTGTGACAGGGGTACAGACACGGAAGGAGACAAAAGAGAGGGGAAAATAAAAGTAGCCCACCTTTTCTAGCATGGCATGACCAGCCCCCCGCCCCTGTGACTAATGAGGCAAGGTACTTGGAGCCCATACATTCTGGGAGACAGGGAGAGGGTGAAGTTTAGGGAAATAGCAGACAAAAAACAAGGGCAATGATCTGAGAAGCAACATCAATTTACTAAATCCAACAAAATCCAACAAAATGAGAGAAAAGAATGCCCAAACACGAGGTCTTATGCTAGTAGACTGTAGAGGAAGCACATGCTTTTCTCCACAGCAAACCAAGAGAGAGCAAGTCCGTGAAAGGCAGAGCAGCTGGTGTCCTGCCAGGAGATCCATCTTTCTTCCTCTGTGCACCAGGTCCTCTGGGAATGCTGCTCCTCGCCTCCCCTCCAAGAACCCAAAAATTCCAAAAAAGGTAGTCCACGGAACCAGAACATTAACTCTTAACCCCCATTGTTTTACATGATATTCTGATGTGGAATACCAACAACAAAAATCACAATACCACAACACTGCGACTTTTGGTGTAACATACTAGCTTTCCAAACAGGAAGGCTGAGAGAATTCTTGGAGGATATTAGAAGACTATCATCAGTGTAGTCTTCCATAGTATAAGGTTTCTCTAGACAAGGATACTTTACAGAAGTATTACTAAGACCTAGTAAGTCTAAAGGATCCTAACACCTGAAAGATTCATGAGCGTAAGAAAAGGAGAGTAGGAACATGCAAATTAACCCTCTCACTGCTGCTCTGACAGAAGCATCCCTAGAAGAAAGGAAAATCAAAATATTTTGCTAACTGTATTATTAAAGTGTAGCAAGAAGGAGAATTGCTTTCACATGGAGTTAATTTTTCAGCTTTTTTTCCTTCTATATCCAAGTAAAAATGTCACACGTAGTTCAGGTTAGGAAACGACTATCCCTAAGTGAATAAACAGCTTGAATTTCACCTCTCTGATTATTTATTTATTTATTTATTTTTAATTTATGTTAACCTTTCTGAAGTAATAGCCTTTTTTATATAGAATCATCAAGACTGGAAAAGATCAGTAAGATCATCCAGTCCAACCCATCACCATCAAGTCCACTGTCCCACTTCATTCCCTGTTTTTTTTCACCCAGTGAGAAGAAAGGACTACAGTGTACTTCACTGACACAGGTCAGATGCAACATAACAATTTATTAAATGTGATGGAGGCATAGCTGTGGCCTTATCAGGTCTGCATTGGTAGGGGCAGTTCTTGTCATCAACCAGAGGATAGCTGCCAGAACTATACCCCATCCCATTCTCCAGTCTTGCACGACATCTCCCCTTCTTCAGCAGGCAATGTTTGTGCCATACTCCACAACCACTAATCCATGTCTGACAGTGCCACCTCTGCCCTTTTCTTGAAAACCTCCAGAGGCCACTACTCCACCATTACCGTGGGCAGCCTGTGCCAATAGATGCCCTGGAAAACAGAAAACATTTTTCCTTATAGCAAGCTCTCCTCTGTTGTGTAGGCTGTGGAAGATGAGTGCCAACAGCAAAGAAGGAAGACATAAGAGGAAGGAGTAATTGAGTACTTTTTAATATGTACATTTATTATGTACATATCAATTAGTCATCTGTTCAGGCACAGAAATCTCTGAACACCTACCCAAAATTTTCAATCTGCAAGTTCCTTATTTATATTCTCATTTATGTCTATTATGTAATCACAAAATTGTCTTATACACTCATACTCACATAATTGCTAAATTCTTTCACATTACGTATTTTATAATATATAGTATGAAACTGTCATTCTCAACATTTGAGTAAAAATGCTGAATAATAGCTACTAGAACCTCACCTGAGATAGAAGGCATGGATAAAAATTTACCAGCCAAGAGTTATTGTATTCACCGGAAATAGAACTTCACTCTTTTTTCTCTTACTGCTATTTATACCTAAAAAATAAAGAAAAATTGTACTGAATTTATGATATAGAAGTGAATTTTTGTCTTCCTACTGTTTGCAGATGAATTTGCTTTTTCTTGTAAGCATTCACCTTAATGTTCAGGTTTTGAAAGCTTGATATTTAAAACTAACAAAGTACTAATTCTTGTTAAGTTACTTAACAAGAGCTACAATTGCCAGTAATTCTAACGTTGATCATATTTTGTTAGTCTGCACTCAGAATCCTGTGTCCAATTTTCACTACCTTGGTTCAGAAGACACTGGGAAAAAAATGGAGAGGGCCCAGCAGAGTGCCAGCTAAGTGTTTATTGCATTGGAAACTTGACATAAGACGAAAAGTTGGAGGATTTGTGAAGGAAAAGTTCAAGGGTGAGCTAATTACAGTTTTCCAATACCTAAAAGAGAAGATGGAGATTCCGTCTTCATGAAGATTAATGGCAACAAGAGAATAGAAAATAGGCATAAGTTACTTCAAAGGAAATGTAGTTTGTATATAAGAAAAGAAATCTTTCACTATGAGAAGAATTGAGGATTTGCATAGGCTGCACAAGTACTCAAGACTCAGTTTGATAAGACTGAATAAATCTCTCCTTTCAACAGAAGGTTGTGGCAGATGCTTCCCAGAGATCCCTTCCAAAATAGATTTTCCCATTATTTTTCCATTTTTTTCTCTTTATAAATGGACATTCATGTGATTGATTATAAAATGCTATTCTTAAGACAATTAAGCCCACAAACCAAACTTGAAAACAGTATTTTAACTTCCTTGGGCATATATCACTGCTCTGTAATATGAGGCTCAGCACGATATATACACTCAGCAGTATAATAATCATAACTGTTACATGCAAAGTATTTGTCCATCAGCTGAAGGAAGGGAAAGTACAGCAGAAGCAATAATGAAAACAGGCATGTGAAATAAATAAATATCTGTGTTACGGTGATTTTAGAAAAGAAACAGTGAAAAAGCATAATTTCCTGGTGTTTTCTTAAATCCACTGCTTCCCGTCTACCCATTTATACCCCAAAACAAAACTAAAAAATAAAAATAAATTGAAATGATATATTTTTACATTTCAGTGAACAGGAAGGTGGAAGGAAATGCCAGAGCAAAGAAGGAACAAGGATCATAGTGTTTGTATAGAGGCAAAATCTTAGTTCTGTATTCAAACTGGTCATCAAACATCTATATGACTTCTTAAATGAAAACACATTGTAGGGTAGCAACAGCTACTAATGTCCAAACTAATATCTGAGAATGCTAGATTCTTGTCTGGTAAGAATTTTTGCATCAAAAGAGGTGATTCTCCTGCAATATTTGGCAATGGTGCATCCTCACCTTGTGTATTGTGTGGAGTTCTGGGTTCCACAATAGAAAAAGGATGTTAACATCCTTGAAAGCATTTAGAGGAAGGCAAAAGAGCTGGTAACAGGGTTGGAATGCATGTCCTGTGATGAGAGGCTGAAAACACCTGGGCTTACAGAGCAGAGGGGGCTGAGAGGTGACCACATTGCTCCTTGCAGCCTCTGAGGAGGGGGAGCAGATGGAGTACAGGACTCTGCTTCTGTTTTGTCTATTAGTCGCATTGTATTTACCTGATATTGAGTATTTCAGCCCACACAACTATATTTTTTAGTACTTATTTAAGTCATTTTCTCCACTAATAAGATGTTTTAATGTGTAAAATATTGTATGAATACAATGCATGAATTTTACCCAAATTTTTTTTTTGTTTTGTTTAACAGAGGCACATCAGATCTCTTCTCATACTTTAACCCAATATTGTTTCTATGGCTTCAATTATTGCTCATTGCAGTGAAGGAGAAAGTTCTTATAAAGAGACAGTTTGAGGAGCCTGATAGTTAATAACTGTTAAAGCATTGCTTCAACCTACCTTCAACGGTTGAACTTTGGGAATAATTGTTGCTAAAAAATTTACTATGACACATTAACAAATATAGAGCTGTACACTTCGAAGTGACTGTTTCTGACAGTTAAAGAGTCAAACCACTTACAGTCTGAGATAGTTATTAAAACTCTCACAAAATCCCTAGGTAAAGAAATTCTGCTTTTCAGTTACAACATAACTGTGGAAAACAGATTTAGAAGAAAGCCATCTCCATTATGGCACACTTCTGACATCTGTTAGTTGGTCTGCCTCACCCAATGCCATACTAAGAGTGATCTGTGTGCAAAGCTAAGAGAAAAAAGAAGTTTAATGGATTTAAAACTTTACATCCCCATTTGCAAGAGTAACTTAAGCACAATGAACCAATTAATAATTGTACATCTTGTGGGAATTATATAACAACAAATATCTAAAGTCTCATTTTATTTATTTGTTTGTTTGTTTGCTTGTTTGTTTTGATTTCTTGAGCAATGAAATCTAGGAAAAATGTCCCTCAGTTCCAGCAAATATAAGGAAAAATGAAATTCTTCTCTAAAAATCCTGGGTTTTTTTCCTTGTTTGCTTGCTTTTTTTTTTAAGAAGAAAAGTAATAAAATCATAATCCAACAGTTGTTTCTGCTTGGAACAAGAGGAATAAGGAGTAAAATTGGTCTCTAAAATATTAATGCACACCTATTTTCTGAAAATTACAGCTAACATGAACAAAACATCATTTCATCTAGGAACAAAGATTATTTTTTCAAATAGACCACATCTGGAAATTAATATTTTAGTATGAGAATTATTTCATATGTGTAGTACTATATATAGCATCAAGCAAGTGAATCTGCAGATTTTTCTCTAAATTCAGATTTTCTATTAATCTTAAATCCAATGGATTTTAAGAGCTTAGTATCTATATGGAACTGAATGAGATAATTATTTCCGTTTGTTAGCTAAATTCCATGATCTGATTAATAAATTTGAAAGAAATTATATGCATTTTTTTTAAAATTGAACTTAATAGAGAAGCTTTCTACCTGTAATCTTCAGGGTGCATGGATTTCTATGAAAACCAAGAAGGGCAAGTAAGGAAGAAATTTCAGACATGTAAGTTTTGAGGCATTTGTGCTAGATGTCCTACACTTCTAAATGAATCTACATATCAGTTAGAAAGTAAGCACCACTCTGCTAAAAAGCTGAATATTCTTGGCTTACATTCTGCTACAGTGTCTGATCATAGCTTATTTTGCCATTACCCTGTAGGATAGCCTTGTTATAAACTTCAGGAGCATGAGCAATAAAACATCCATTCCATGCCATAGATCCATTTACGAGGAGCAAGTTTCAGAAAAATAGTTGCACAAAAAATAACAGTTCCATCCATTACTCAAGTACTTGCAGTTATAGATTGGTCTCTGTAAACATTCCTTAGGTCACATGTACTTTACCTGACAGGTTTTACCAAAATTAAAACATGCATAAAATTAGATGCATGGCTCTCAATAGCTTAGCATTGAGGTCAAACCTACCACTGCACTTTGACAGGTAGATCAATTATTCAGTGTCAAAGGTAAGCTGCTTTGTAGAAATCCTGCTTTCTGATGTTTGCACATCTGCTTTGTAGTAGACAAATTTTTCTGCCCCCTTGGAGTACAGTCAAAGTCTTCAGATGATCCTGCATGTTTTGTTTAAGGCTGAAGAACTCCTTATTTTCTTTGCTTTCTGAAGGTTGAAGATGATCTTACTTGCAGGTTAAAAATGCGGCTTATAGTTTGTGTTATGTATCACACCATGGCAGAGAGTGTAATCACTAATTTAATTAAAACTTACTCATATATGCTGTCATAACCACACAGAGTTATCCAAAGCTCTCAAAGCTCCAAGGACTTAACAGTTTTTACAGTCAAATATAATGCATTGCCAAGTTTAATTGCACATTACGTTTATTTATTTATTTTTACTCTTCACAGCCTACATTTAACTGCAAAAGAATGGAAAAGAAACAAATGGTTTCGTTACATTTTGTTTATTTCTATAGGCTGTTTTACCTTGTCTTCTGCAGTGTAAAAAAACAGAGAAGCAATAAATGGAGGAAATCACTTTAATATGCAGTATGAGTTATCGCTCTGCAAATAACATTTATTTCATATAGATTAAGAATAAATCGGATTTTATACTCACCTGTAAGTTCAAAAAGATGAATAGTGATATATCACAGACACTAAATGGGTCAGTGCTATTTTGAAATATTTGCATTTTCCCCAGGAAGCCAATGGAGTGTCTGAATAGGCTTCTGACATTTTCTTTGAAGTGTTTTTCGTTTGTTTGTTTCAGCAGCTTTGACCTTAAAAATATTGGTAGTGGTAAGCCTGTTAGATTGCTGAAAATGCCTCCAAAGGTACACATACAAATGTGAAATACTAGAAATGAAGCAATTCCTTTGTGAATAATCAAATATTTATGTATGTATACCACTCGTTTGCAATTGTATATATTTTGCTACGTCCGCTATTCAGACACTGGCTGGAAACAGCAATATGACCTCAGAGATCCGAAAGCTGTATTTATTTTTCTCTTGTCTATCTGTATAACCAAGAAAATCACAAGAAAACTTTTCTTGTGTATTACAGAAGATTAGAACTTAAAGTCTGGATTTTTTTTGTCTATTTCTTGTTTGTTTTCTTTTGCTTTTTTTTTTTTTTTAACATTATTGCTTTCAAGAATATTTGTAATGACTTTTCTTAAGAAGGGGCTAAAAAGAAGCCGAAGATTTTTCATAATAAATACAGATAAATTATGACAATTTCATTCTTATATATAGGAAAAGATGTACTCATCATGCTTTGATTTTGCTAGTGTGAATCTTCTCATCTCTTATCCAAAAATCATTTGCTCCTTTCTAGCCATATTCCAATTTTTTTATGATCTCTCATAGCCACCAAAAAAAAAAAAAAAAAAAAAAAAAAAAAAGTACTTTGACATATTCACATCCCCTCTTAATTATCTGCTTTCAATGTCTGCAGATAACAAATTCTGTTTTTCTTGGGATTTTATAAACAGCCTTTTAGAAATGGCACTTTGGTGCTAATGAGTCAACAAAGGGAAAAATGTCTGAGGCTCTTCAAATACCTTGTTGAAATAAACTAATAGCACTGAAGAAAACACCTTATCAGGTAATTATTATATGCACATTAGGAAACAGCTAAAATGACAGTTTTTCAACATTTTTTTAAATATTCTAGATACATAATGGAAAAATCAGATCCCTTGGCTCCAATTCTATATGCAAGGCAGGAGAAGAAGCCACTTCTTTATTCTTAATGGTCTGTTTTTAAGGATCATTAAGGAAAGGAAAGTCACTTTTCATTTGTAGTTCTGTCCTATACGTACAAAACCACAACATGCAATGGGGAGTTTCTTCAGGACAGTGTAGCCTTCGGGAGCAGAGTGAAAGAGTGCCAAACTCAGATTTTTTCTTCTTTTTCTTTTTCCCCCTTTCTTGTCCTCATTTATCCCCCAAAATCTATGACATTCAAAAGTACTGCTGTTTTGTTTGTTAGTTAATTTATCAAAAATAATTGCCTTACTGACTAAACCCTCAGGGCTTACATCGTCCAATTTTCCTTTACACCAGGAGTTTTGGAACCTTCCTGGTATTTTTTTCCTTTAAAATATGTGACCACTTAACTATACAAATTGCAAGTTGAGGTAGTCCTGGACACTGTCCCCATCTTAGCAGCAGTGTCAAAGGAGAGCTAGTATTCTCTCCATGGAGGAAGAAAAGGGGCATCTCTCTCCTCACCTCACTGCTCAGCAGGCAGCCAGCTCTGCTTTCCACTCATTGGTAGGGAATGAGGCTTCCAGACAGCTCCAGACTGTTCTTTGGGGACTCCAGGTTCTGTGGAATACAAGAATTACTCTCGAGTAAAGATGTTAGGTAGGGACAGAAAGAACCTCAACATCTTCCCTCCCCTGCTGTGCAAGCAATATCCAAACTCACTGCTTCCCTCTGCACAGTAGGGAGCTGATCAATAAATGTAATCTTCTGTATGGGTCAATTTTATCAAACTTTCTTTTTTGTGCCCTTCTTAGGGCATGATCACATCACTATGGTATATGATATGATATGATATATGATGATATGAAGCATCAAATAATTGGAATTCCTGAGACAAAAAAAATTATTTTTGATATGATCTCTTTCCTTACCAAAAACAAACAAACAAACAAACAAAAAAACCCTAGAAACTCAAAGAGATTGTAATAATATTAAGAACAACAATAACAACATCTTATTTGCAAAGAACTTCCAGAATAAAAAATACCATATGCAGGAAGCTCTATAGAAATATATTTGCTTTTGGACTTCAAAGCAGTAAATCAGCAGTAAATAAAAGTCTTTTAGAAGGACAAATTTGATAAGAATAAAATAAAATAAGGGGGGAGAGGGGGAGGGGAGTTACAAATTGTAGCATCTACAGAGGCCATTGTGACATTTGCTCGTCCTGGTAGAAAGGTTTCATTTTTAAAACATTTAGAAAATCCAGTACAGTTCAGAAAGATGAAAAGAGCAGGTGAAATTTACAGGGATTTGGGTATGGGATCTTAGGAAGTCTGGTCATCCCAACAAGGTGTGCATTCAGGTCACCAAGAAATGCTCTGAGGACTAAAATTGCTCTTGTATCACCCTTAAAAAGCTGCTTTCAATTTTAAATTGCACTGAAGTCTGTAGGTTTTCAGAGACTTTTGCAGCTCATATTAAGCACTCAGTTAACTCTGCAAAGAACTGGGCCTTAAACAAGCAAAAAGTAGACCAAATAAGAGAGCAGCATACCTGATTCAGAAATCTGACTTGATGCCAGATCTTGTGACAAATTTCCTTGTTGTTTTGCTGAGCCCCTGTCCAGAAGCTCAAATGATACAGATAATACTGAGGAGCTGCTGAGATAAAGTGAATGAAATAAACCCCATGGGAAGTAGTGTCCCATTTTAATCCACCCCTTGAAGTATGTCACTTCTTAATAAAATACAGTCGGGAAGCTTGCCTGGGTTATTAAGGGGAATTCTCTGCAATCACAGACAATCTTTTCATGTAATTCCTTTCATAGCCCATGTAAAGTCTACCTTGAAGTATATTTATATTTTCTTTCTTGACTTTTTTTGTTTGCTTTTTTTTTTTGAGGGGGAGGGAACATTTTGTTTCAAGGTGGTGGAGCTTTGTGTGTGTGTGTGTATGTGAATGTGTTTTGATTTATATTGGTTTTGGTTTGTTTTGTTATTGCTCTGTGTTTCCAGAAACCTGCTATTTTCAAAAGAAATCCTCTAATTTCCATCATAAGTCTCTTTAGTTCATACTTTTTCTGATTATACAGTCATTCTCTCTAAATAGCCTTCTCTCATCTTGTGAACTCCAACTAAGAAAAAGAAACACAAAAGAAAAAGCTGATCTTGTAAAATTTTAGAACATTCCCTGGCTTTATACCATTTGACATTACTTCCATTTTCTAATTAATAAGGAAAAAATGGCATCCATTGACATTCATCAATGTTTGCTGAACATTTATGGAGACCAAACAGTGGATATGATCACAGTGAGGCAGATCACAATGAGGCAGAGGCATTTCAGCAGTGGCAAGAGTGATGTGAAAGTGATGCAGAAGACAAGCTAGATGGCCGTACAGATTTTAACAAATGTGGCATGCAGGCTTTTGTTCATCGCTGGTGACAACACATAGGTAATGGCAGTAACTATGTTGAAAAACAGCATTCTGTAGCTCAGAATTTATCAGATAGTGTTGTTGTGTTCTTTATGTCTGTTGTATTTTCCATGGGAATAAATAGAAGGCATTACTTTAGCATGACCTATGTATATAAAGTATATGCACATACACTATCTGTACAAAGATTTATGAAAGTTTGTATCCTCTTTGTTTCTAAAGATTTATGAAAGTTTGTATCCTCCTTGTTTCTTTATTTGGCACATTTTCTGCACTGCTATAATTGCTTTTTTTTGTGTGTGTGTGTGTGTGTGTGTGTGTGTGTGAAAGTTTTATTTTTCTGGGTTTTTTTCTTCCTGATTTTTTTTTTTTTTTTTTTTTTTTTTTTTTTCCTAAAAAGCTTTATCTATCTGAAACAAAAAGTTAAAAGAATAGCTAATGATCTCTGCTAATATGTCAGCTAGTATTTCTGGCAAAAGGAGGTGCACACTTGAGAGAGTAGAGTCTAGCTCTCAGGAGGTTTTGCTTTTATACGGCCACACATACAGAGTGCAAAGAGAAAGCTCTGTCCTCCCATACACCTTTGCACTTCCCTGTAGGGAAAAATGAGAAGTTTAAATTCACCAAATTAGCAGCGTGCTTGATTTTTTCTTAACTTGGCTTTTAAAGGGATATGAAACCAAGGAAATCAAACTCATTCAATTAAAAAAGTTGATTAATACCCTCACTAATTCAGAAGTGAAGAATAATCCACACGAAAGAAATGCATTGAATATGGAGATTCTAACAAGCAAAGGAAAACAAACAAAAAAAAATAACCCAACCAGAGGAGATCTGAGTTTTTGACAGCTACAGTAACCCCAGAGTGTTAACGTTGGGTGAAACTGAATTTACTTGAATGCAAATTAGCTTAATGTGTTGCCATAAATAGATACAAACTTGAATAAGCAACTGTGATATAATTACTACTCTCATTTTCCTTGCATAGTAGGGGAAATAAAGTCTCTTGTGTCAGTGGAGATGATCTCTGTGGGACAGATGTTGCCAAGCACCATTATTCTGCTGAAAACTGAAGAAAGAATATTCTTATTTTTTTTTTTCTTTTCTTTTTTGAAAGCAATTCCCAGGCACCTTTAATCTCTACTATGTCCCCATTGTATACTGACTCCCTTTTTGCTGTCCTTGCTCTTTTCATATAGCTGTAGAAGTTTTTACTTGTTAAGACATCCTCAGCAAGATGTAATACCTCCCTGGTGGAGTTTTCTTTGCTGATACCTCTTTTTACAGTTCTTGTAAACTCCCTATTTATTCCTATTGTCTTTCTTTGTCTAGTTAAGTCTAATAATCTTTTCTCTGAATTAATCTGCTATACTTGGAGCAAAATTACCAGGTTTTCAGAAAAGTTTATCAATTGTTTCCTTTTTTTTTCTGAAGGTTTGTGTAAATAAAAGAAGCTTTGTTTTCTACTTCTTAGTTTGTTTCTCTTTGATATTAATTAATCAACACACAATCCAGGTTCACTTTTCCAAAACATCTCCATTACTTTTTGGAAATCATGTTTATATCACTGTCCCCTGTTGTGGGATACTTTTAAGGAAAGATGGTCAGAACCATGCAGTTACTGATGTCTTAGGGTACTTTTATAAGAAATGAACAGAAACCTCTGATCAATACATGTAAGTACAAGGTGGTATGTGCTATATATCAAAGTGTCATAAAAATTAATAACCCTAATAACAATCTAATGTGTTTCTCTATTTATCTATAAAGAGCTATGATCGAGTACTTGATCTTTATAATGTTATCAAATGGTTTCATTTCTTTGCAAAATGTCTGAGTAATTTCACCATCATCAGTCAACTCGGGCAATTGGAAAGTAAACGAAAATTTCATGTGTAAAAGATAAAAACAAAATATTTTATTTATCTGAGAAATCTGCATTTGGAGAAGACCAGGAAGCATGCTGTTCTTGACTTTCAGTATTACAACACAACAAATTCTTTTTCTGAATGAATTACAAGTTCAAATAACAAAAACTGAATATTTGTACACTCTTCATTTTTAAATTCTCTTTAAAGTATACATTCATTTACCTCTCTCAGAAATCACATTTCTCAATTTTCTTGAAGAGCATTGGTTCAAAAACTGAACAAGACTAAACACCCAGGTAAATGTCAGCAACGTCAGCACCTGTTACATGATGCCCATCTTCAAAAAGAGCCAGAAAGATGATCCTGATAGCTACAGACCTATCAGTCTCACCTTGGTGCCAGGGAAGGTTATAGAATGGATAATATCAAAAGCCGTCATGGGCTAATTAAAGGTCAACCAGAGGATAAGGCCCAGTCAGCATAGGTTTATGAATCATAGATTCTGTTTGACAAACCTGATTTCAATCTATGATAAGGTGACCTGCTTAGTAGATGAAGCTAAGGCTGTCGGTGGACTACCTGGACTTCAGAAAAGCCTTTGACACTGTCCCCCACAACACTCTTGTGGAGAAGCTGGCTTCCCACAGTTTGGATTGGAATATACTCTGCTGGGTGAAACACTGGCTGAATGACCGGGCCCAAAGAGTTGTGGTCAGTGCAGTTAAATCCAGTTGGCAGCCACTCACTAGCACTGTCCCCCAGGGCCAGGTACTGGAGCTGCTTCTATTTAACATCTTTATTAATGATCTGGGTGAGGGGATTGAGTGCACCGTCTGTAAGTTTGCAGATGAAATCAAGTTGGGAGGGAGTGTGGATCTGCCTGAGGGGAGAAGGGCACTACAGAGCAACCTGGATAAACTGCATCAATGGGCCAAGGTTAACTGTATGAGTTTCAATAGGGCCAAGTGTCAGGTCCTGCATTTTGGTCACAACAACCCTAGGCAACCCTACAGGAGGAGTGGCTTGGGGAGGAGTGGCTGGAAAGCTGCCTGATGGAAAG
Organism: Lagopus leucura; assembly: GCF_019238085.1. Taxonomy (NCBI): domain Eukaryota; kingdom Metazoa; phylum Chordata; class Aves; order Galliformes; family Phasianidae; genus Lagopus; species Lagopus leucura. Next base: position 14,338,843 of record NW_024962263.1, on the reverse strand, counting down.
GGACCTTTGTGTACTGATGGACAGTCAGCTGAATATGAGCCAGCGGTACGCCCAGTTGGCCAAGAAGGCCAAAGGCATCCTGGCTTGTATCAGGAAGGGTGTGGTAAGCACAACTAGGGATGTAATCCTGCCCCTGTACTCAGCACTGGTGAGTACACTTCGAGTACTGTGCTCAGTTTTGGGCACCTCAATACAGAAAAAACAGTGAGGTGCTGGAGCAGGTCTAAAGAAGGGCAACAAGCCTGGGGAAGGGCTTGGTGAATATACTATATGAGGAGGGAATAAAGGAACTGGGGCTGTTTAGTCTGGGGAAAAGAAGGCTCAAGGGAAACCTCATTGCTCTCTTCCAATACCTGAAAGATGCTTACAGCGAGAGCAGGGCTGGTCTCTTCTCACTGGTGACAGGTGGCAGGACAAGGAGAAATGGCCTCAAGTCGCACCAGGGTAAGTTTAGGTTGGATATCAGGAAAAACTTCTTTACAGAAAGGATTGTTAAGCACTGGAATAGGATCCCCAGGGAGGTGGTTGAGTCACCACCCCTGGATGTGTTTAAAAACCATTTGGATGTGGTGCTCAGGGACAAGATTTAGTGGAGGGTTGTTAGAATTAGGGCAGTTTGGTTAGGTTGTGGTTGGACTTGACAGTCTTTTCCAACCTGAGCAACCTGATTCTATGATTTTCTCATTTCTAGTTCTTCCTTTGTATAAATCATTTGATCAGGATTGTTTCTTTAATCATTAACATTAATTTAGTATGCTGCTTTCTAAATTGGAAGAGTTTTTAAAATTTTGTAAGCCTGGGTTATGTAGTGATAGATTTAGCTGTAGTTATCTTTCCACTCAGTCACAATGGTACTGGACAAAACTTAGTGTGTCTGAATCCAGCCTGCAAAAATATGTAGATTTCTCTATTCCACAGTACCCAAAACAGTGAGAGAAAATATTCCACTGAAGCCAAGTGGACAGGAAATATTACTGCAGAAGATTATGAACTGGAGCCAACACAGGGTTGTTTATCCTTAGGGAAAACTCTGAATTGTAAATAGATGTACAGTTCTCTCTGACACTCACACAAACTAAACAGCCACTTACTCTGAGCTTACATTGTTAAAACCTACTGCCTTATATTCAATGGCTGAGCTACATAATACATTCAGTAAAATAAATAAATGAATAAATGAACAAATAAAATTATTTGTACAGTTACATTGGCTGCCTATAGAGCTGCTATCCTTAGTTAATGAATACAGACCTGAAACTGAAATGAAAGTGAAATGAAGCCAAAGACCAAGTCATCTCGGGAGCAGTATTCTCATTAATTCTTTTTTTTTTTTTGGTCAGAAGTTACATCATGTGTTACCCTTAAATACTTTGAACTGTCACAATGTCACACAGATAAGCTTGTGTTATGAGATTTTTCTCCTTTTCAGTTATGTGTCACAATTACAAGAAGAGCTGAGGGCTAAAATGTCCCTATCAAATGTTTTCTGTTAAACAGAGTAGGTGGCAAATACTTCTAATTTGCCTGATAAATACCCTCATATTTCTTTTCCCCAGCACTATACAGCGCTTATTCCAGTATAATATAATATAATATAATATAATATAATATAATATAATATAATATAATTCCATTATAATGATTTTGAACTATTCTAATTATCATTTCTCAATTACATGCTTGGCTTAGAATATCTAAAAGACAATGCTGGATGCAACGAAACTGAAAACATGTGAAAGAAAAAGGTGGAGACATAAGGGTCATTTGTTACCTCAGAATGTAACAGTGATCTCAATGTTACAGGGATGATACAAAATGCTTCCTGACTTCCTCACAGCCCTGTTCATTTTTTTTCAGTCTGTGCAGAATGATCAGAGCCATTTCTAAATATCACCTGCCATTAACTCCTACGAGAGAAGAGTTGAAGTGAGATACATATCGTACATATATTGCACTCTATGTTTATGATGTCTAGAGAGAATATATATTATTCAGTTTATCTCAAAACATTTGCTCTAAAGTTATAGAAGTCTAGGAAAGGCTTCAGTTGTCTGAAGTATTTCTGTTCAACAGAGGAAGCGTCAAAACATATGCTTTCATCCTGTTGTAGATTTCACAAACCTGAACTACTGGAGGAAACTGGAAGAACTTCTCTTGTCTCAGTTCGTTTGTTGAGCCTGATCTCAGACACTCTTTGTGAATGTTGATTGTTTTGGAGAGAAAAGGAAAAGGTAGTGCATGCTTCTTAAAGGAAATTAGGTATGGATTTCTTAAAAGCCTAAGTACCCAACCCTATTAAAGACAAGGTGCTCATGATCAAGCTGGAAAAGTGACCTTCAGGTACTGCCAATGCTGGACTTCAGCTGCAGAGCAGCTTTCAGAACTGGCTGCACTTTAAAAAATTTTAGATATCAAGATCTTATTTAACTGTCCTTCAGTATCTCTGTTTTCATAACCAACAGAAAGGAAAGTCCAGGCACCAACCAGTCCAAGTGGTTCTCTCCTTCCAGTTCAGCACTTTCTCTAGTTGACACATTCAATGTCATTGAAAAAGAGACTAAAGCCTCCATTTGATTCTTTCTCTTAAGTTTCTCTTTCTGAAGAGCCTCCTCCTCACCAGTGGGCTACGGAGCAGTAAGCCCTTTGCATAAGGAGAGTGTATCTAGCTTGGCAACTGTTGTCACCAGAGAACCATTATGCAAAAATGTGGAGTTGAAAAAATGTTTCTTTGAGCCAAATGTGGACACCTGAGCACATACCAAATGGAGTAAGCAAAAGAACTTAAGTGGATCTTGTTTATTTACTTTCTCATCAATTGGACACTTATCAGCTCATTTCTGGAATTAATTTGTTCTCAAATTACTGAAGCGCTCTGCAGTCAAAAGCAGATACCATGTGACTGCAAGTACAGCTACAGCTACAACTGCAACTACGAAGTAGAGTTGAGAACTACATAGCAGTCTGTGTAAGCAATCCACTTATAATCCACAATGCACAAAAATAAATGAATGAATAAATAAATAAATAAATAAATAAATAAAAATCAGTGTAGTCTAAATGGGTATCATACAATTAGTAAAGGGAGAGACACAAGGCACTGCAGTCAGAACTAAAATACCTAACATACATGTAAATTACACTCCTCCCAAAAAGGATGTAATATCCATTTCTCTTTTTAAGGATACATTTGCTTCCTTCTAATAGAAAGCTGTGAATCATTTTCTATTAGAAGGAAAACAATACAAAAAGATGGTAAAAGAGAAGGAAAATATCCATGCTTTCATTACATTAAACTGGTTTACACAGTAGATATTATTATCAGCTATTTAATAGCCTTTTGATTCCCCATGTTGATGTGAACCTGAATTTGAACTATCTTTGTTCATTCTGATGAGGACCTGGTACTTTTGTTTTATTTTGTGTTGCTTGACTGAAATAATTAGATTTCAGATCCCACTGATACTACCACAGTTTACTTCCTCACTTTGAAGGTGTAATATCACGAAATCACCAGATCACAAGAAACGCTGAGACTTACAAAAAGCTCTATTTGCAGTTACATTAACTTTAGTGTTGCACTGGAAATTAATAAACTTTGCTTGATGCAGAGCTGCCTGTCTAGGATTCCTTCAGACACTATAATATATTCACTGTGAGAAACTCTACTATTCAAACACTGCACTGGTTGTTATTAATTCTTTCTAGATTTTATTGTTGCTGTTGTTGTTGGGGGGCTAATTGTTTGGGGTTTTTTGCTGCTTTTTTGTTTGTTTGTTTGCTTGTGGTTTGGTTTGTTTTTGTTGTTGGTTGATTTTTTTTTTTTTTTTTAGTAATCTTTTAAAATGCATATGGTACAAGCATATGCTACAGAGCACAGTCAGTTGAAACTGATCTCTAGCAATCATTAACGATTGAATTGCTCTAGAATGGAGAAGGCATGGGACATATTTGACCTCAAGTAAAACTGAACTCACCTGCCTATACTTCACAGTTAGCAATGCCACACACTCTAGCAAATAACCGTGTTTGTCTCTACCCACATAGATATGTGCATATATGCACACACTAATTTATAATTACCTCTCTTTTTCAGGCTTCACCCATAATGATCCCTGATCCCCAGCAGCTTTTGAAGTTCATTTCATTTCAAGTAGGTGTTCAAGTTGTCAGCTGAATATCCAAACAGAGCCTGAAATTTCCTCAGCTCTGGATTCTATGAAAGAAGACTGCAACTTTCACAAGATTGCACAGCATTCAGTGCTTCCTGCTACAGGGTCTGGATCCCCTCTGAGAACTGTACATGTAAGAGAACTGAACCTCTGCATGCTGCTCCTTTTTCTGCAAATAAGGAAACAATAGGATCAGCCTTAGGGATTCAGAATTCTTGAATAGAAAGAAATTCACGAAGAAAAACAATCCAACTGTTGTAGGGAACATAGAAGTTCCAGTAACTTTCCCCACACGCTGCAACCTCAAATCTCATTGTGGCTATATAGAACTCTCAATATTTTTTAAAGCTTTCTCTTTCCTGCTGGAGACCATCTTTTACACATTTCTAAGAGTAGAGAGACAAGAGAGTGGTTTTGAGGGTGTATTGTTATGAGAGAACCTTTGTACTATTCTGTTGAATTTCCAATTGATCTACAGACTGCAGTTATCCTGGGTGATGAGTGAAGTTTTGAGGAGCTAGCCTGGATTCAACTCTCTTGACTTCAGTGGCTAACCTGGCCTAGACCTTAACATTCGTCATTGCAAGCTTCAGAGACTTAACTAATGTGCTTGAATGAGGGACTTGCCCACCTACACTCCCTCCCCAAAATGAGTGTAAGTCAAATATTCTGGAGCTGCACAGAGAGTCTTTCACTCTTACTGAGTCAAAAAAGAAGAACAGTAACTATGCCCTAATTTATGTACCTTATGTGAATGCTTCAATTATGGACAAGATGTTACAAGATTTTTTTTCCCCAAGTTCAAATGGTGGAAAAGGCAAGTAACTAAATGTGCTGTGAAACATAACTGTAGTCAGTTGAGGACATAGAAGAAAAAGTTTTTCATACAGCTATGTCTTCATTTGGACATGCCCCATCCCTCCTTTATTATGAAAGTCAGTTTTCAGTAGTCTGCAAAATCATGACATCACATACAATGATTATGTTGTGTAAGTTTTGTTTTTATTTTAATTTTGTTCTTGAAATGCTTCACATAATTTTCTAGATGTGAATTGAATTTGAGTCAAAAGAATTATGTTTACCTGGGAATCACAGAAATCATAGTAAATAGGGTCCCAGGAGATCATCTAATCCATATAGCTGCCCACAGGCAAGATCAGCCATGCCTAAACTATTCTTGACAGCTTATAGTTTCACCAGGTCTTGAAAACTTTGAGTGACAGAAGTTCTCACATTATCTCTTGGCAGTATACATTAGAGCTTTGCTATGCCTGTAGTTGGAAAGATTTCTTCCACTTGCCAACCCAAGTTTTCTTGCTGTCATTTAAAACCATTTCTTCCTGTCCTATTCTCAATGAGAAGCAGAATGTTTTTTTTTAATTGCTTTTACTTTGAGTACTATCATTTTATGAACAATGTATATCTTTATTGATCCTGTTCTGATGCTTTCTACTTCTTCCGCACCTTTTACTAAGATCTGTTTAGGTTGCTTTGATATAATTTCTTCTTGAAATATTTTTGCTGAGTGCTAGTTACCTAGTTACAATCTTGATATTCTTGAGTCTTCAAAATCAATGTGGTTTTGATGGTGGTGGTGACATCTGTTTCATATACGTATATGTATATATGAATATAGTTATATTTCAGTATCTATATTCATGTGCATGTACATTCTTTTAGGAACTCAAATTGTGACCCGTAATTCCCTCCTTTGTTTCTCCTCCTTCCCATCCCTTTAGAAACTAATGGTTTTTGTCTTTTCAGATTCTCCTGGAATGCACATGTTTTCCATAAGTTCACAGAATCACAGCATTGGTCAAATCAGGAAGGGACCTCTGAGGGTTATCTGTTCTAACACCTATGCTTAGGCAGAAACAACCTAGGTTACGCAGGACCATGTCCAGATAGCTTTGGAATATCTCCAAGGAGGAAAATTCCTTACTATCTCAATTTTACGCCACCCTCACAGAGGAAAAGTGTTTCCTGATGTCCTCTGTGGTTCAGTTTGAGCCCATTGCCTCTTGCCCTGTTACCGGGCACCAGTGATAAGAGTATGGCTCTATCTTCTTTAAAGCCTTCATTCAGTTATTTTTAGGAATTGCTGAGATACTCTTCAAGCTCATCTTCTTAAGACTGAACATTCTCAGCTCTCTCAGCCTTTCCTCATAGGAGGGAATCTCCAATCATTTCCTAATCTTTGTGGCCCTTCAGTGAACTCTCTTTGGTATATCCATGGCTCTCTTGTACTGTGGAGACCAGAGCAAGTTCTCGTAGATTATCTCAATAGTGTTTTGAGAAAGTTTCAAATAGTCCTTAAATATTCTAGACAAATTTTCACTTCAATTTAATTTCAGCAAAGATTTTACAAGTAATCTCCAAAAAGTTTCACTATCCTTTACTGAGTTCTTAATATAGTGTGAATGAGGTTTTGCCAGCCACCTCATCAGTTGATTCTTACTTGAGGGGTTTAAACTCTAAATTCCACTTAAGTATCAGACCTTCCATCATTTGAAATGATCTCTGGAGGTCCTTTCCAACCTCTACAAGTCTGTGATTTCTCAGTTTCATCTGTAAGTAATTTTTTTCTCCTCAACTGGCAACTAATCTCTTCCTCCTAATGAGATGAGAACTATCTTACCTGAGAACGCACTGTTGCAATAGCACTTAGCAATGCACACAGTGACTGTTTAGACATATGACACTAATAAACTTGTATAAAAAATCTGAGCTGCCTCTTTTGCCTTACTGATTGCCAGATGTTCCAAATATATACTAGCCAAGAGCCATAACTCACATAAACTTTCTCCTGAGAGTTTCTATAGTACATTAAATACCATGGAAAATATCACATGACATCAAAAGTTAATTTGCAATACAAAAATTAAACTATATTGAAATACATACTCAAAGAGGTATTTATTTAGATCTTCACCTGTATTAGTAGCCATCTTTGTTTCTGAACGTCCCCAGAGCTATGAAATGTTCACTGCTCTGGTGCAGCGGGATACTGTACAAAGTAATCAAATGGTATTTTAATCAGCTCACATAGTCAAGGAAGGATAACAACTGCTGGACCATGGGACTGGAATTGTCTTACTTTTCTGAGATGAATAATGGACTCAAAGATTTACTGACAGAAAAACTGGGAAATGAAGCAGTGAGCTCTCTGTGAGAATGTGGGAAGCATATCTTTTATTTGGACCAGAAATATTAACTTCAGCTCTTTTAACTGCACCTTCTTCCACTTTCATCAAACACTGTCTGCACTCAAAGTGGTGAAAACAGACATGCTGTTGCTGAAAAGCATTTATTTTAATATTAGTTTTTACCTTTTTCCTCATGCTTTCTCCCAACACACCTAAAAAATTTACTTGAAATAAACTAGTTATTTCTTCTATGTGGTTCACACAAGTGGGTTTGGTCAGGTATACTTTGACTGAAAAGAAAAATACTGAGTCATTTTCATTTTATCCAAGCTGCTTTGTTTGTTTTTAAGCCTCTCATAAAAGAAAAGATGTAAATTCTTTCTTTAAGAAAAATTAATCAGGTTCATAGTGCCTGATTTACAATGGAAGTTTCAAACAAAAATTCTGAGGTATGAGGTTCTATTTCACAGGGATCTCTCAATAGAAAAATGTTCTCAGATATGAATTTTATCACTTACTGAGAAAACAACTTCTTTGAAATCTGACTCTGTTTATGAAAAGAAAAATTTCTTTCCCCAGTGTGTGGGTCATATCTTAAATATTTGACTTCTGTCTACTTTGTATTAATTCAGAATAAACACAGTGTGCATTACAAATCTTGATTTTTTAATTTTTTTTTTTCAGCATTCAAAGAGTTCAAAGAAACCACTAAAGATTTATGCTCTGGGAGAACAACTTGTTTTTCATCATCTGGTTGCTCAGGTCCCATAAATAAGTTCAGTGCTTGACAGAACTTCAGCTCCTAATCTCTGTTGGCAAAGTAGCATCCAAATAACAAGAAACTATAGGTCTTTGGTATTCTGCAATGAAAAGTTAAGTGGTTTATATTAATTATAAATAAACTGACATGCCAATGCTGTAGCAATACTGAAAATTTGCTACAGCAGAGAAGATTTGAAGAGATAGAGGGACATTCAAAATCCACAACCAGGTTTCAGATTTCCAGAGTAGCTTGGACTGAGGCTGTGGACACACTTAAAAGAAGTCAAGATTTGTGGCATTTTTTTTTTTTTCCAAATTCAATTAAACAAAGCGAGTTAGAAATCTGCTGACAAGTGCTGAAGGTTGATGATGGTCTCTTTTTAATTTTTTTTCATTACAGTTTAAAAAAAAAAAAAATCAGGCCATGAAAAAAGTTTAAATATCAGTCTATAATCAATAGATATCAAGGTGTTATAATCACAATATAATTGTATAATCAATAGATATCAAGATGTTATAATCACAATATAATTGTATAATCAATAGATATCAAGATGTTATAATCACAATACAATCAAGAGAGTTAGACAAAGTAGACAACGATCACAAAAAGAGAATAGGTGGCTGAGCTCACCACCAAACACCAAGAGAAGTGATCTCCAGAAGAGATCCTTCCCCTCTGGTAGCCAGCTCTTAAATAGGTCTAGGAGGGCTGGAGCCTGGCTCCACCCCTTCCGACAGCACAGGAGAATTGCCTTCACCTGTGCTCCTCTGGCTGACTCATGGCTCGCCTCAGGTGATCAATCAGAGGTTCAGGCCGTGACTCAGTAGTTCCCATACACAAAGCATAGAGGAAGCAATGGAAAATGTTCTGGTACAAGTAGTGAGAAAAGGACTTAGCTGACCTATGCAAGCTATATTCATCCTTGTAAATAAAACGAGATTATTGCCTCCTAGCACACAGTCTGTCAGGTTAAGTGACTACTAAATTCTTACAAGGTATCTATTAATATTGTTTTGTCCTGAAGACATTTACAGCCATAAAAAGTAATCAAATACTGTATAAAAGAAATACTTGTTCATTCATTGAGTGCACTATCCATCACAAGAGTATAATATTTTCAAAGTTCAGTGGAAATGTAATTACAAATGTATGCAGTCCTAGTTCTAAACTAAAAGCAGGATTCTAATTGAGTTTCTTAAATACCAGGACCAAAAGACTGCCACACAAAGGTCTCAGAGACTAAATGCAAAGATCATTTAAACAGCTGAGAGTAGGAAACTAGAGAAGAATCTAAGGTTATTATGATGATCTATTCCAGCACATGTTCATGTAATAGTTGGTATAAAATAAGGTGAATATACAAAGAGCTACATTTGTTTTCTGCTGTGAACCCAGAGAGATGTTGCTGACACTGATTCATAAAACTAGTCTTAACGAATTTGTATTGCTTTCTATTTTAATTGAATAACCAGATGAGACTTAAAATCAATAGCTCTGATTGTACATTTACATATCTATTATACTCACCCCGGAGAGGTGTGATTCAGTTGTTCTCTTACTGTTTTGAATCTTGATATTGTTTGGAGCTAGACAAAGGCCAATACCTGCAGAAAAGCATTTACAATTTCACTGGAAGTTGGAGGAAAAAAGAAAGATGAAGTGATCGTATTAAATATTTAGGAAGAAGTAGAAAAAACAAACAATACCTGATTTCACAATCATGAACTAATTATTTTCATGACATCTCTCACAGGCCTGACTATCAAGAATATTCTTTATTTCATGCAAATCAGTTTATAATCCTGTCCTCCTGTACTGACAATCCTTCAATGTTTTTCTTTTTTTATTTGAGAAATGCTTCCTGGATTTTTACACACATCATTGATACTCAATCATCTTAGCCCCTGACCTCACCCCAGCCAATTAAGAAATCCTTGGAGCCGCAAGATACATCTGACTTATGGAGCGCTGGGTGCTTCCTGCTTCATTTCCTCTCTTACAAGAAGATCATGCTCCACTGATTAAGAATAGTGTAGAGATTGCATGCAATTGTCAGTATGTGTATGTATGTGCACATATAGGCACATACACGCATGTGCATGCACCAGTGAGAGTGAATATATACATGTACACTGTAGATGAATTCCGTATTTAGCTCTTGAACTGTGGTTTGGTAACAGGCCCAAAGTTTTTCAGATATTTTATGCAATTTATTTCTAGGATAAAGCACAATAAATTCTGCATTTATATGACCATTTGTAAATATACATTTATGTTTGTAAATATGTAAAGATGCAAATATATATTTAATGTCAAATCACAGATCTGAATGTGTAAATACATATTTTCATAAGTATGTATACCTAAATGTATGAATATGCAGACCGTTTACACAGCTGATAGCATGTACTGTCCAGCAGATCCTTAAAGCTTTTAAATAATATGACTAAACATAGAAACAATTTATATGTAAATGTTATTTGGGGAAAGAGTATTGTTTGGCTTTTTTTTTCTTTGTGGCAGAGTATGAGGCCTGTTAAATAAATGCAGTTATACCAGATCTTGTGTGTGTAGCTGAATATAATTCCAAATCACATGACAACAAGCATGCACCACACAAGGGAAAATTTTAACATAGAAAGGACTACAGTCTTTTTATTTTACTTTGCAGTTTTCTGTTTACAGTCTTCACGACACTGGTTTCACTTTCCACCTCTTAATCTAAGTCTCATACATTGGATATAAATTCAGGGCAAATAATTTCCCTCTTCCGACCACATAGTTTTCCTCAGCAGTTTTATATACTTTAAAGGATTAGTAAAGAGTTCATCATGGAGAGTATCAGAAGACTGAAAAGAGAAAAGCTATTTTCTTCTCACTGAGTGGCAGCAACTTGTCATACAGATATAACAGGAAGCAAGGAGGGGATGTATGACTCCTTGCAATATAAGGACCTTCTGCGGCATAGGTGAGCTGACAAAAATTGTTCACAGAGAGTAAAAGTGCAAATCAGTGCAGAATTATAACCTTGTAATGAGAACCTAAAGACTGCCTTGTCTGGATCTGGCCCCCAAAATGCTGCTAAGACAGTACACTTTATATTATGTATTTACGTTCCAGGATGTGGGCCTTCTGCAGAATACATTGGATTGTGTCTTGCTCCAATTTATAGAAAGGAGATGAGGTTCTTTTAATAGCTGTATACCCAGTGTGAGATTAAGAAACAACGGTTCAAATGTTGGTCCAACCAGTTTATTATAAATCCTAATCAGGGAGATGGGGAAGGGAAGGAGGGCAATAGAAAAGATAGGAAAGAAGCAAGAATTGCGTAAAGCAGGGATAGTCACCACCAGGATCCAGCAGTGGTCCTGTTGCATGACATTTCTAAGGTCTGAGGCAAAAGCAGTAGGGGGACAGGAGGAGCGGGGAGAGCAGCAGCATGGCCAGCCTTGGGCAGCAAGCAGGTAGCAGGAAGAAGTCGCAGAACAAATCCGGGAGGAAGCAGCAGAACTCAGGTAGCAGGCCCAGGTGAGTCCATCAGCATGCAGGAATTCCGTAGTGAAGAATCTGATGGCAGACACCTTTGTTCTTCTTCAGCATGCTGGTAGAGTGCAGAGCAAGTCCAGGAGAGAGAGAGGCAGGTCATGAGGCAAAAGGGAAAGGAAAAAGGAAAAGGAAGAGGAAGAGGAAGAGGAAGAGGAAGAGGAAAAGGAAAAGGAAAAGGAAAAGGAAAAGGAAAAGGAAAAGGAAAAGGAAAAGGAAAAGGAAAAGGAAAAGGAAAAGGAAAAGGAAAAGGAAAAGG
>NW_024962263.1:14275879-14326860 GCF_019238085.1 Lagopus leucura | reverse complement strand
AGGAAAAGGAAAAGGAAAAGGAAAAGGAAAAGGAAAAGGAAAAGGAAAAGGAAAAGGAAAAGGAAAAGGAAAAGGAAAAGGAAAAGGAAAAGGAAAAGGAAAAGGAAAAGGAAAAGGAAAAGGAAAAGGAAAAGGAAAAGGAAAAGGAAAAGGAAAAGGAAAAGAAAAAGAAAAAGGAAAATTCTAGAGAGAAGAGAGAGCTTACCTTTTTTGACTTTCTCCTCTGTAGATATAAAGACATCGGAGCCTCAGCATTGGAGAAAAGCATCCTAAATTGATGTGAATTAGTCCAGTTCTAGTGAGTGCAATGCTGCTTCACTAATGGCATCAGACATATGTAAAGTTATACTAAGCCCTAGAGTAAGGAAAACACTTCCTCATCTATTCTGTCTTTTTCCTCATTATTGTCATGAGTCTCCTCTTTTATTCTTCTTTTTGTCTTACAATTACTTCACTACACCTTGGTCACCAATACTAATTTTTTTATTTTTCCCCTGTGTTTCATTTCCTATTTGACTTTTTTATATTTGGTGGGGTTTTTTGTTTGTTAGTTTGTTTGTTTTCAAGCACATTCTGTTTTCCTATCTCTAGAGGTGAAATAGGAAAAATAAGGTTTTTACTCTTCGTCTTCTTGGAGAATTTGAAATATACTTACAGAAAGCATTCTTTAACATCAACATAGCTTTTTTTTTTTTTCCTTTAACCTTCTATTACTTTTAGAACTGTGAATTAATTGGATCTCTCATACTAATTCTGAGAATGAGAAATTATACTAATATCCTCTTCTAGGTGTTAAACCAAGCGAAGAATGAAAAGATGAGATTTCTGAATTCACAGAACATATTCAGGTTAGAACAAGAAAAAAAAAAAAAAAGCCAGAAATACAAAAGCTTTTTTCTTTGTCTTGGTCACTATGTCCAAGTCTTTAGACTGCTAAGAGAATGGTGAGTAAAAAATTCACAGCAGCAACCACATGGAATACCTATAGGAAAAACTTTATATGTATCAACAAGTTGTATTATTCAAGAAAATAACATAGAATTCCAGTTCTGATATCTGAATATTAGGAACACTGGATCCAAAAAACAGACCTCCTTTCAAGTATCCAGCTAACTTACAAAAGAGCTTAGTTCTGAATAAAAAAGCCTGATTTTCAGATTGATTTTCAGCCAGCTTTCTGAATAATGTCTGATGACTTTGGTGATTTTTCCTTCACAAGTAAACCTGGAGTGTGATGTCAAAATGTGCCAGTGACCAAATTGTATTTTAGGATGTGTACTTTTCCATCTGTGTATGACTGTAATCATAGAACAAGTGCATGAGACAATGAATGTAAATGAAGTTCAAAAGGCTATGCAGAAAGTGAACATGAAGCCAGAGGAGATTTCTTGGTCTCTTCTTCAGACGGGCTCTATGAGATGACTTGCTTACAGAGTTAGGCTATGAACGTTTCAGATTTTCTGACATTAGAAGTATATTTTGAAGAGTTCCTTTGGCCAGATATTTAGTCAAAGGTTAATGTTGCAGGATGAAGCAATTTGACTGTGATTGCATGTTTTATCTGGGAGGGAATGTGGTTAAGCTGAGGCTGTATGTCACTCAGGAAGAATGAATGAGAATAATTTGCAGTCTACCTACTATACACTATTTTGTTCTGGTTAATACTGGATTAATATTTTTCAGTTCTGTCTCCCCAATTCAAGAAAGACAGGAGAGAGACCAGTAGAGGGCTACAAAGACGACTGTGGGCCTGGGATCTTTCAATCTAGAGAAGGTTGAAAGGGAATCTTATCAATGTTTACAAATATCTAATGGCCAGGAATCAAATGGATGGGGTCAGGCTCTTTATAATGATTCCCAGTGACAGAACAAAGGGCAATGGTCAAAAAATGGAACACAAAAAATTACATATGAACATGAGGAAAAAACTTCACTACTTTGAGGGTGCCAGAGCACTGGAACAGTGCTGTACAGAGAAGCTGAGTAATCTCCCTCTCCAGAGATATTCAGCATCTGCTTGGATGTTTTCCTGTGCAGTTTATTGTAGGGAACCTTCTTTAGCAGGGGGTTGAACTAGATGAGCTTCAAAGATCCCTTCCAACTCCTACAATTCTGTGATTCTGAGAATGACCAGGTGTACCCACATAGCCAGGTAGCTAATACCCCAGAATCAGACTGGCTTTTTATAGTGTAGAAGCACAGAAACAGTGCTTGGGTTGGAACCAGAGCACTCAAGAAATAGGAGAAATAAGAGACCTAGTACAACATCAGTGTGTTTTAGATAACATGATCTAGTTGTGGAGTCACAACCTGATTATTTCCCTTGCTCCATCCTCTCTTGTCCAGTTACCATAAATGAAGTGTCTGTTCTGGGCAGTGCTTCATTACTTCATACTAAGTAGTTTTTGAGCTAATAAGGTTTCCCTCTCATTTGATCTAATTTACCTATACACTAGATTGACTTGCCAATTCTAGAGCCAACTTTTCAAGCCACTTTGGTGAATTATGTCCCCATAATACTTCACATAGCTTAAGCAGTTCTTGTAGTACCAACATATATGTCCAGACACAACCTCCTTTCTCTTTTTATTTTGAACATCAGTGTAGGGTCCTCTTCTTTTCTTTCTTTTTATTTTTTTTTTTTTTTTTTGAAAATTGTAGTTTGCAAAAATCAATGTAACTGCCTGTTTTTCTGTTCCCATGGATAGTGTCTTACACAGTGAGTACTATTGGAATAAAAATAATAAGTTAAGCTCTATCCTTATAGACTCAGTTGTATGATTTACTAATGTATAAGTGGTTTTAAGGATGGCTTCATCATCTATGTTGTTAAAAAATTAAGATAGGTAGATAACATATTTAAAAATTGTCCTGACAAGTAAAGTTGGAATTCAAATTTAATCTTGCAGAATATTTTCATATTATTTCATTTTAGGCTTGAATTTGTCATCAAATTAATATATCTTTACTCAAATAAGGTAAGATTGTCTAGGGCCACATCCAAGCAACTCTTGAAGATTTTTAAGGGGAGAGACTCCATAGCATCTCTGGGCAACCTGTGCCAATGTTCCATCAGCCTCACAGTGAAAACGTGCTTCCTAACATTCAGATGGAACTTCATGTGCTCCAGTTTGTGTCCACTGCCTCTTGCCTTTGCATTGGGCATCACTGAAGAGAGCCTGGCTCTGGCTTCTTGACACACTCCCTTCAAGTATTTAGACATTGATAAGAGCCCTCCCAAAGGTCGTCTTCTCCAGGCTAAGCAGTCCCAGCTCTTTCAACCTCTCCTCACAGGAGAGATGCTCCACCCTCTTTACTGAACTCTCTCCAATATGTCCACATCCTTTTTGTACTTGGGAGCTCAAAACAGAACACACAAACTGAGAACCAGACACGTTCTTGTGACTTAGATAGGATTTCAGTATTTTTCTCGCTTTTCCTAGTACCAGTTCAACATGATTTATCAAAAAGAAAAGCAAACATCTCTTCACTTCAGAAGAACTGTAATTCAGCTCCTAAATTCTTCCCTGGTTTCCAATCCTTAGCAGTGGGAACTGCATTCAGCTCAAAATACATAATCTATAAAGGATAGGTTAATTTGAAAAGTATTTATAGGGTGCTTTTGAATTCTTCTGTGTTGTTAGTGTTCTTTACAGTGCCAGGTAATGTTATAGAAACTAATATCATTGTTTCATTAAAACTTTAAACAATGTTTTATTCTTCGTTTTTTAATGAGAGCATGCTGCTTGCTGCTAATAGAACAGAGTAAACAATCTAATGTATTTTATTCAATTACTTTAGCTCTTTTTCTTCTTATGGTAATTATCTACTTACGGACAAAGATTGCTACCGTTTGTTTTTTCCTCCCAAATATATGCTGAATATTCTGTGCAGCAGCTTGTATTTTGTGTTACTGCAAACTGACTGCTTGCAGTATTCATTTGGCGATCAACATTTGGTTGCCTAAAGCCAAGTATTTGTTTCTTTTCCATGACTGGATGATCTACTATGCCACAAGACACATGTTGTTTTATAAATTCATAGGTTCATCCTTCAATGCACTCTCCAGATCAGAACTCTTGAGCTACCCCATGCTGATGGGAACCTACATAATAGATGCAATATCTGCTATAAAAGATAAATCCCGATAAATAGAATAATTCAAAAGCCAGCATACAGTTTTATATGAAGTATTTATTTAATTTTGCTGTTGCTATTTTAGTGTCTTCAATTACTAATATTTTTTTCATCCACCATCCTTTCAAAACAATTTCAATTTTCAACATGCACTGTAAATTAACTAATAATAAATCCTTTCTAATTCGATATTGTATCGCTACTGAATTGTAATGTTTTTGTTCAATTTTTATGGGTTTAATTTATATTTTTTTTCACATGGAGTGCTCAATGAATAAATGAGCATTGTTTGCATCAAAGCAAACTTTTGAAAGAATTTTCAGTACTGCCATCATAGCAAACTTCCTCATCTCCCTACCTTTGTAACATTTCAAATATAACATTATAATTCAAATACTTCTGAATATTTGAATGCAAAGCTATTGAAAAATCATTAATTTAAAATATCTTTTTGATTATCTAGAACATTACAAAGAAATTTGAAATAAACAAATAAATGCGGAAAACAGACTCATGAGTTGATCTGTGTATCAGTTGCCACAGCTAGCATTTCTTCTCTATCACCGTCACCGTCACCGTCACCATCACCATCACCATCACCATCACCATCACCATTTGAAACAGGTTGCTATTCATCTTTTCTGATAAAACAGCATATAGCATTTGATAGACATTTTATCTACTCTAACACCAGTGATTAAGTCATAGATTACAATCTTTAACTCAGAGCTCATTTTGCTGGTCAATTCCCATTATTAGCTGAAGAGACTTATTTCAGTTCACCTCAGTTGCATGGCTTTTTTATTATCTTTTGTTAGTCTGGTACCTTGTATTGAGGTTACTATAGTGTTTCACAATGTATTTTAACAGATCTGTCCTCTGTGAAGAACTGTGCTGGCTGTCCATCAATAGTGCATGAGAGGAGTTTTTGAGGAGTAATTTGTGAGGCTGTGATTTATCCCTCTGCTACATACTTTGTAGTGAGTATAACAGAAGCAATTCTGAAAATCTACAGTAGGTTACAAAATACAGAAGCAAACTATAAGACAACCGGGTGGTATTGCAAAATTATTTTACAAAAGTCTGTACACCAAATAAGCTCATTTTTAAATGTTGCATTATTTAATTATTTAATTGTATTTAAGTACTTATGTAAACTCTTAAGCAAAAGTAAGATATGTAAACACCTTACCCCCCCCCCCCCCCCCCCCTTTTCTTTTTTTTTTTTTTTTTTCTTTATTCAGCACTTGCCAGGGTATTCTTCAGATCTGAAAAATTAAAGTCCAGCTCCAGTTTTTGTTCTCCTTTCCTGTGGTGTAACAGTGAGTACCTTTAGACTTTATATTCTTCAGCTGGGAAGTGTTGGCAACAGCGTTTGCTTTTATTATTTTTTTTAACTGTCTGTAGGCTCATGAATGAAAAGAACTATTCCTAAGCCACAGACTTTTGTTTGCTTCTATCTGACATCCACCACTACATTTTGTTTGTAGGATTCCTCTGAAGATTGGACAGCTTGTCTGAATTCATCTAACTGACTTAAGGGTATTAGGCCAGGTCTTGATATCAATTTCAGCTGTGATTTCTTGAGGAAGAAGAAAGGCACAGATATGAAGTTGTATGACACAGGAATTTGGATGTTCAAATTATCAATAACAGTAAGAATGGATTCACAGCACCTGGGATTGTCTAAATAAAACTAGGAAAGTAGTACAAACACTTAAAGAAATTATTTATTCTTGTGTTGTTTTTGTTTTTGGTTTTGTTTTTAATATTAAATTAAAAAAAAAAAAAAACTCAAAATGCTGCCCAAAAATCTGGCATCTTGGTCATACATGGAACACCAGCACCAATCACAGAATCACGAATCAGAATGTCCTTAAGCTGCTGGATACTAATGAATAAGAATCAGACATTAATATTGAGTGCTATAGCACAGTGTTGACAACACATCTGACCAGTGGCAACCCTTAGGAGGCAACTTTTAAGTTTTGGCCTCATCAGATTTTAGATGGAATCTTATCTTGGCTCAGATTTCATTGTCACTGTTACTAGGGATTTCAACATCCAGATGGTCAGGGAAAATATAAAGTTGCATGCATACTTTTTAAGGGTTAGTGATATGTGGAAAAAGATACTGATACTTATACATTATCTTTGAAGTGAAGATAATGCTCAGTGACACAAGACAAAACATGCCTTATTATGCATTATGCTTTACCATTGCTCTCATTATTGCTGTGTTAATTCTTCCCAAGAAGGTTTTGATTTTCTTTCCAGATGCAAATGAAACTGAATTGCTTCAGTAAGGAACAGATTTTTCAAGTTTACTATTTTGTTTTTAACTCCATCTAACTCCAGCTTACCAGAAATCGTGAGAGTCTTCTGAAACATGATTTAGCTGATGAGTGAAGTGAATCTGGATTGTCAGGTTACAAATTACAAATGGAAGAAGCCATCATCTCTCTAGAAATACAAAAATAATAAAGCACAATAAGCAATTTTGCATATCTCCATACCTGTAAATGATTACTTGTGTAAGTAATATTATAAGTAATTATAATTCATATTATAAAATTATAATATTGTAGATGCCCCTTTCCTGGAAGTGTTCAAAGTCAGGTTGGATGGGGCCCTGGGCAGCCTAGTATTAAATGTGTATTAAATGTGGAGGTTGGTGGCCCTGCAGGGGGCCAAATGTGGAGGTTGGCAGGGGGGTTGGAGCTTCATGATCCTTGAGGTCCCGGGCCATTCTGTGATTCTGTGTGATTCTGTGATTCTGTGATAAAGGAGAGTTCTATATAGTTTTCTGCCTCTTTTGCCTTTTAAGACCATGTAAATCAAATTAACTATAATCACTGATTTTGCCCAGGTATTCCCTGTTCTAAGCAGTGATAGCGAAGATCCTCAAGAGATGACTGTCTATAATGCCACTACTTCGAGAAGTTAGATGAACTTTTCCTAATGACTCACAGAGCTCTTTGTTGTTTGATTACCTTCACCAGATTTAACTGAGTCTAATTTTTCAAAACTGTTCCTCCATGGAAATTTGGATACTTTTTTTTTTTTAGTGTGTGTGTACATAAGTACAGCATGTATATAGAAAAAATAATAATTTCATAATAAAACATAATAAAGTTTTGTTTTATATTTTAACAGAACTCTTAAATGTCTTGTTATGAAATGCTGGAATTCCTAATATGAGTTATATTTCAGTTTTATTGCCAATCTCAAGAGGTAGAATATTCAACCAGATTAGACTATTTGTAATGGCCTTGTGATAAGTGCAAAATACGTCCTTCCTCTACAAGGAAGAGGAGAAATACAATTTAAAAATGTGAAGTGATGTGCACCTAAGGAAAGTTCTACAAAGAAGGCACTCCACTGATTTCTTTATACTTTGCTCAGACATGCAAAACAGCTCCTGTAAAGTTCTACAACTCTTCACAATTTAAAACACAATAGTTTTGACATATCAGGCTAACTGATACACAGAAAGTTCAAGGTTATGAAAGAGCTGCCTTTGAAAAGCTATGACTTCCTTTCACAATAAATGTTTAGAAGATGATGTATTAACCAGATCTTGTCCATGAGTGTAGTACAGAGATGGGAGAAACAGAATTCTGTGTTTTGTCATCTAAGGGAGTAATATTACTTCTTTTTATCTCAGGACTTACAGTTGAACATAACCTGAATCCAGAGACCATCCTCTACTGTTTATTCAAGTGAAAGATATACACAGATCCCAACCATGCACTCACTGAAGTCCATGTTAATGCTCCCAGAAGGAACACTGCCAAATCATATAGCTGCTAAACAGACATGCTATGGAAAAAAAAAAAGAAAAGAAAAAAAAAAGGTTTAAAAAAGTAAAAGTTGTTTTCAAAACTCTGTCAATTAAAAAGACACAAAACAGAAAGATTCTAATTCCTATGTACCAGGTGAGTGTAAGCATAGTGAGGTAGCAAGCAGAGTCAACCATAAATGATTTCCCTATGAACAAAACTAGTAAAGTTTTTTTTTAATAAGAAATTTTATTGACCCAAATATTGATCCTTAGTACTACAAAACAACCTACTCCTTTCTTGCCAACCCCCAAACAATCTGTAGTTGAAATTATAAAGCATAAAAATACCTGTTCTTAAACTACAAAGTCTTAATTTATGCCAGTAATAGCATAGCTGTGATACTCTGTAAGTGCGGCTGAAAACCTCACAGGGCAAAGCTGCAGTACATTGTAGATGTTTATTGAGTACTCACTGCTTGTACATACAATTCTCTCAGGAGGAGAGTTCTTCACATTATTATTTTTCTACATATTCTGTTGCTTCCCTTTATAGCATGGTTTATGGTACAGCCAAACTGGAGAATCTGCCTAGGATGAAAACTCACACTTCACTTGCAAATCAAATGGAGCCTCACTCAGTACTGCATTATAATGCTTCTTGAAATTCTCTCAATTTTTTTTCTGGGCAGTTCACTAAGAAAAATTTCAAACAGCATTCCCAGCCTTCTATTTAGAATGATTTTCCATGTTCTACCTAGTGTTTAATGGGAAAAGAGCCTACCTATTTCTGCCTCTCTCTGTGACTTCTAACCGGGTGCAACTACTAAAATACTAAAATAAATAGTAAAAGAATAGTCCACTGACTGCAGTATGATTTGGGCTATTCCTTAAAGCCTTAAGCACTTACCTTTGAAAATTGGAAAGAGTATGAATACTCATACTCATACAAATTTTCAATGCATGTATCATCTTTTTTTTTTTTTTTAATTACCCAGTATTTC
Organism: Lagopus leucura; assembly: GCF_019238085.1. Classification (NCBI taxonomy): domain Eukaryota; kingdom Metazoa; phylum Chordata; class Aves; order Galliformes; family Phasianidae; genus Lagopus; species Lagopus leucura. Next base: position 14,317,938 of record NW_024962263.1, on the reverse strand, counting down.
TTACATAAAGGATGAAAACTTCTGCATAGGATGATCATGTAGTCAATGATTTGATCTGTTTAGACATTTTGCAAAGAAGATGAACATTTTCTTGGTTGTATTTCTTGCCTCCCAAAGCATCTCCCTTCAGGAGAGTCTGAAAATATTTGGTACTCATACCATTTCAAATTGATATTGGATGACTAAATCCTGTAAGGACCTCTGAAAATTTTCACTCTTAATTTTTAATTTTTAATAATCTTACATCAATATATTATATATTTATACACACTTATTAATCAATAAGTGGAAGTATGGTCTTGCTTTATTCTTTACTGAGTTCAGTTCCAAATCTCCTTAGAGATCTTCAAGAAATAACATAATGTATAAAAATCAATATGAACAAATTAAGTGCAGCATTAAAATTTCACATGTAAGAATTGAAGCCTAAAACTGGAAGCCTTAAAATATTAATAATGATTATATAATAAAAGAGACAATTGATAATTATTTGATACCTTCCAGTATGATCTTCAGCCACACTTGAGCACAGTGAAAACTAAGACTCTTTTTGGCACTCCACAAGAGAGCTGATTTTCACGAGATCTGGAGTACAGAGAACCTAAATACAATTAAAAAGAAATAGGTCTGAGATTATCTAATTCCCAAATATTTAATTCAAATATTAGACAAATATTGATTCCCTGTCACCTTAATGAGAAATTGGATAGGCATTCATTTTCTTTGTCCTTCATCCATCTAAAGCCATTAGTGCCAACTTCCCTTACCTATGGCATGAGTCAGTTTTTGTAATTTGTACAGAGGAAGTTCTGCAGAAAATGGAGGAGAAAAAAAAACACCAAGAGCAGTGGAAATGTCTGCTCCATTCACTCAGTGAATAAACACTGCAAAGCACTACTGAAAGTTTACATTGTGAATGGACATTTGCCACAGTTCCTTCCTATGTCTAATATATGTGATATTATTCAGCTGGATACATAAATTTACATTAAATTCAAACAGTCTTTTTCTCTCCAAAATTAGCTTTTTGTTCAGTCTTCTCCTTTCTATTCACTCATCTTTCATTTTTTATGATTTTTTTTTTTTTGTCTGCTCAGTGTTTATCTATGCTTTATTTTTCTTTCCTTCTAACTCTATGGTAGACTTTGATACATTTTATTTCTGCCTTTTCTTTATACAAACCCGTTGAGCATTACCTAAACTGGCAATGTTGTCTTTAAAGGAGAATAAACTAAAGTCTTAATAATTCAAATGCCCCAGAGTATAGACATTTTAAATAAACTTAGGCTTTACAAATCCTTTTCTGCATTCTATACTCATCATGCAATGGAAAGAGCTTATGTTGCTGCATATAGCAGATACAGTCTTTACATCTCCAGATGTCGTAATTCCATGAATTTACCCATTTTAATCAAAAGCTGAAGTGTGTTTCTTTCCTTCTTTCCATCCATCCTTCTACCTTCAAGTCGAAGGTTTAAAGAAAAACGTAAATCATTACTCTTATTTATCCAGATACGAGTCAGAAGTATTCTCCCTGAAGTTCTGCGTGAATAAGAGTGCTGTGAGAAAAGAACCATTTCCCATTTGTGTTTTCACACCTTTCCAGTAAACCCTCCTGTTCTACCTCCTTGCATATACTGTGAAGTCAGGCATTTGTCTTTTTCACAAGACATTTGCCTTGCTGGTGGCTAAGGACATTACAAAGAACAAGGCATTTCAAGCTGTGCTATATTCACTTCCCTCTGGGAGCCATTTTTCTGCAGATATCTTCTTTTTATACCTCATATGATATTCTAGCAAAGTTCACATGTACCACATTACTCAGAATATTATCCTTAAATAGATACAAAATGTATTTCTGAACAGAAGACCATGAAAGTATCCCTACTGTAAACAAAATACAATGAGATTCTTTTCTTCCTATGGAAGAAAGAAAGAAACTCTACAAACATATAAAAAAATACCAGTAATAGTAATGATGAGTAGTCATATTTACAGGTTATTAACCTTAAGAGCACTTTATTAAACAGGCAAACATTTTTTGTGATTTTAATAACTGGATTTATTATTGAGTAGGTCAAAATGAAGATCCCTGTTAATAGGCTTTGGAAAAGATACTTTGAGAAATTTATTACAAAGTTATCAAATAAATATTATTATGATAATCATTCAGGCCTCTCTGCACCTTGCACTTGAGAATTAGCACCAAAGAGAAAAGTACTGATGATACAGTTCCCCTCTAAAATAGGAAAATAGTGTTTAATTCTTGCTGGACTGAAATTAGAAAGCTCAATCTTTGTCATAAAAAAAGTAATCAATTTTATGTGTTAATGAATTATTTATATAAATATTAATAGCAAAGTTTGTAAATTGGTCAACTCATCTGAACAGAGAAATTAAAAAATACGTAATTCATCTGCTCCATCTAACCAACACTTAAATTATGAACACTGCATACAGAGCATTGACATCCTCATTTTCACCAAAATCCAAATGTAGACAAACAAATAAAACAAGAGAAAATTATTTTAGGCAAATTCTTATAACAAACACAAGGACACTGAATTGCAACGTGCATGCAGTGAGTAAAAAAAGCAGACAGAGTAGTTGGCTAAAGTATTTACCTCACTCTATTCACAGTATATTTTGCATCCATTTTCAACAGAAATCCAAAAGGACCTGCTCAGCCATAAGGATTTCGGGAACTGTTTCTATAAACATTAATCCAAGACATGGCTGCATGTAAAATTTAACACTTTCCTAAAGAAACTATGCAAATTTCCAAAATTGCCACATATTGACCTATCTTAGCAAATAAGTTTCAGTGTAATACGAAATCACAGAATCACAGAATTGTAGGGGTTGGAAGGGACCTCCAGAGATCATCGAGTCCAACCCCCCATGAATGAAAGAGGGAAGGGACAATATGAGCTGTGGGAAGGGCTAGAAAATGCAAACATTTGCTAGAAAACATTATGTGTGTGTATATACATATATATATATATTAGACTGGTTAAGTAAACATATTGTTATGACACATCAGAAAATTTCTCAGCATATGTTTATAGTTTATTTTCTTAGCATTACTGTAGCACTTGCATCAACTTGATGCCTTCATTCTGATAGCTGTGAGCCAAAGGGCATAATGCTTTATGGAACATCCCCTAATTATTTATAATCATAGTCCGTAATCCTTTCCACATTGCTAAATATCAGAAATTATACCTACATGTCTGTATTTAACTGCCCTGTCTTGTCCTCATGACATTTCTGAAACAGTTGTTAAACTGATGCTTTATTTACTGCAGAACCATATCCTATCCTTGTAATACCTATGATCAGCTATGCAATCTACCAGCACAATCTGTGGATGTGAGTATCATGGAACATATATCACAATGTCAACAGAAACTGTTCTCTTCACAGTCTTGATATCCTGAATAGTAAAGACAGAATAACTACAGTTTTTATTAAAAATAAGCAAACAAACAAATAAATAAAGCAACAAAGGATGAATCTATAAAGAGATTATTTAGCACGTACCTCTCTTTCTTATTAATCATTAGTAGGTATTTATAATAACCCTGAAAACAATGCATTGATGAACTTGTCCACCTGAAAGCAAGAAAACTCATCAAGACAGACCCTCCTAATTAGTTGCTCAAATGGTTGCTTCCTATTCATGGATTAATCTCTATCTGTGCCAGTAGGAACAAGAAATATTTTAATTTATTTGAAGCCGTTGAACCAAAGAGATATTAGCTGTGGGGCTGTTCTTGCAAATTGCTGAGCACCTCTGGGAGACATTCTGCATTTCAAACTCTCATCATACCACTGGGAACTGAGAATGCTGAACAGAGTAGGAAAATAATGCAAAATAGTTTCTGTAAATGTTTGCCCACATTTAAAATAAAATCAGTTTTGCTTTGTTTGCACTTTATTTTATATTCAAGCTTGATGAACATTGGCAAAAGTGAGTTATAACATTTATGCTTGCTCTGCTAGCATGATCATTCAGTCAGTAAGAAAAAAGCATCCTGATAGGTGTACTTACATAAATATGTTGGTACAGATGATTTGCCACTAGTACCACTGCTAAGAGTTCAAGCTCCATACTGGATCCTTGAAAGAAACAGATTTGAAGGATTTTCTCTTTGTTCTGTGTGAAGTGTTACTTAATGGAATTCACAGAACAGATGATTGCACAAGTGTGGTAATGCAAATACAGTTATTAGCCTTCATTTACTTACTTACATTTACTTACAGCAAGATTCAGTAGGCAAGGTATTATAACTTAGAAAGTCAGAAGTTTGGTTTACTGCTTCAACACCATTTTATATCTTGCTTCAATCTTCCAGACTAAAAAGCTAGCTTTTTTTTTTCCCCCATAAAGTTCTTTGCAATCTATGAGCACCTGCCTATATACATGAAAGAATATGATATTCTCATTCTAGATTTCACTCTCCTTCAGCTTCCTCTTGCTTGGTCAAGTCCACAGCAGTCTTTTGTAATATGCCCAATGATTAGATGACATGGAGAATGAAAAGGAATGGGAGATAATATTTAAAAAAATACAAATAACTGAGGAAAAAAGAAAATATATGATGACAAAAGACATGAGTTTTGCATTCTAATTTAATAAGACAAAAAAAAAAAAACCTGTCCTATTTTAATTCATCTTGATGCATTTACAAATACGTGCTCTTTAATCCATTAGAGAAAAGGCAGAATAATCACAAATTTGCATTCATTTTAAAACCACAGATCATAAATCCAGGCTGTTAACAGAACTGTGAATTTTTATCCCTTTGTATTCTTGCTTTTACTCCATTATAGCTGCAGTGCTGTTGATCTATTTTTACCTTGAAATAAGTTAACTGCAAATAAGTTAAAAATTTGTTTTTTGGTTTTTGTTTTTTTTTTACTATTTTCAAGTAAGAGTAGACCTGCAAAGGTGATGGTAAGAATACTGCCTGACTAGATAAAGGGCTCACATTCTGATGACTGTATGAGTACCATGCCTTTTCCTCCTGTTTCTTTCTCTTTTACTCACTGGACTGTATGCAGCTTTAAGGTATCTTCTCATGAGGGCAGGAAGGAAAGGAGGACTGTAAATTGTAAACACCATGTTGTCTGAACATAACATATAGTAATGATGCCACTGCATCTCTTAAACCACTGTTGCAAAATTATGTTCCAAAAAAATCAGTCCAACTGCAAGATCTCTATAGACACTCTTCCTTTCATACTGGTGTTTTCTTCCCTGTGAAGCCAGATTTTAGAACGTATTCCTGCCTCAGACTCCTATATGCCCTTGCTACTTGCTAGCATTTCTAAATCTGCATCTTAGTTTTCACAGCCCCAAATCTTCTCCCAGTCAGCAGTTAAACCCTCCTAATACATCCTGGTCAATATCATAAATCTGGCCTTTTCTATGGAAAACAAAATAAGCATGTTGTTAGTGATCAACACTCTTCTCAAAAGTAAGAGGATTAAGAATTTATGTAATAGATCGTGGGTAGTATTTCCTGACGGCATTTGCCCAAGACTCAGGGTGCAGGCCTCCATGTCAATGTCTGTACATGCAGTATCTCTCAAGACGCAGTAAGAGATAATTAATATATATATGACAGTTTCTGGTTTTGGGCTACCAAATGAAAAAAGCCTGGGTATATAGAAGACAAATAAGACATGAGTTTACTCCTGCTTAAGGACCTACGTGAAGCCTTAGGTCACTTTTCAAAGGATAAGTATTTCAGTTAGAGTTGATGCCTCTGCTACAGTCTTGAATGAGAAAGCAAAGACTGAAATGATAGACTGTCATTTATTATAAGCCTTTAGGAGAACTTTAAAGTAAAAATTTAAAGTAAGTTTATATAAGAAAATAGTTTTCATATCAGCAGACTAATTTGCTTTTTAGGCTGAGTCTGCATGTGCAACAATTAATTTGTTATTTCTTGTACTAGATCAATATTTGGTGATCTGTGAGTTTGCAAAGAGAATCACCCAGTTCTTGCTAGGACAGGCCTAGTACATCATTCTGACTGAGCATGTTTCCTTTAATATAAACTAAGCTTTCAAGACTGAAATTAATAGTGCTGCTCACTTTTACTAGGAAAACAAGAAATATGGACTTGAGAAACATGGTGATGAAAGATGAGGTGAGCACATCTTTTTCCCTTAGCATATCATTCCCATCACATATATTAGCCGTGATGAACTATGTGTGATCTGCAATCTCCATTGTCTCACAAACATTTATCTGGCAGGTTTAACAGTGGTTATCCAGGTTAGCACTTGGGAAACATAGCCTGAAGGTAAAAACTAGGAAGAACTGCCTGAAGTTCCCCATGAAACTCTGTAGAGAGTACAATGCACAGGAGGGAAAACCTACAGAGCAATTTTAAGTGTTATTTTTCAAGTTCATTAATAAATGTAGAGAATTTTAAAAAGGGAATTATGCTTCCTGAAGTCCTGAGGGATTTTACTGCCAACTGTCTGAAAATTATCATTTTTATAGATAAACCAATTAAAGGGAAATAAGGTTTTTGCATCATACTGAGAGTACTAAACAGAGGTTTTAAAAGGATCTGGTTTTGCTTAATAATTTAATACAATTTTGCTTTTTGTATGGACAGTGGACAGTTGAAGAGCAAATCTTTTCCCATAATTTCAATTAGAAGTTAGTTATTTATTGATTTGGGACATATCAAGAAGGGATACTATACCATCAGTAGTTTTCCAATAGCACATACTTCTGTTTGGAGAAGAGGAGGATCTGAAGTCGTGATTCAAAGTACTGCATATAGGTGCTATAATTAGGTGGCAATGAGGGAGCCCAGATTCAGACCTTCAGGTATGGTCTCCACCCCACTGGCTCTGAATAGCGCATAAACTTTTGTTTATCTCATTGAACTTTGTATCCAGCTGTTAACTTCCCTTTCTCACTTAGGATACAAGTGACAATATATCAGAAGTGTCACTTGACATTTTTTTTCAATGGAAAAGGAGAATCCTCAGTAACTTTGTTACTTCAAAATAATTTATATTTGGATCTTCAGGAAGTTTTGTACTAGGAGTGCCCAGTCAAGCTCCATTCCTCCTGGGCTCAGGTTGTGAACCTGCAGAGCTTTGCTTCACAAAAGCACATCATTTGGCACTGGGGAATCACCAAGGTAAAACATGATGCTACAGAGTGGGAGAGAAGAAAGGAAAGAGGCACAACAGAAGAGCTGCTGTGGATCCTTTAGCATGCTTGGACACATACATACCTGGGTGCATTATTTGAACCCACTTCAGATAGCTTTTGAAGATGCACAAAATGGAAGAGCTTTCCATGAATGTCAGTTTACTATCATAACTGGTCAAAGCATTTTCGATTGAACTTATTTTAAATCTTTTTCATAGAAATGAGTTACTGAGTAAGAAGTGAGATTCAATGAGAATTATTTTAGCATCCCAAAAGAAAAAAAAAAACAAGGTTGTTTACCAATGACTAGATTTTGGGCTTCATAACTTCTTTCAGTTTCATCTTTTTGCTAAATAAATAACCTTATGATCAATTAAAAAAAAAAAAAGAAAAAAAAGAAAAAAAAAAGAAATTCTCAGAAAATCAGTCTCAGTAAATTGGATGGGGAATTTGTGAGCAGTAAACTACAGACACTCTCTTCAAAAGAGGTGAGGGTTACACACATGATGCTTTACTGCCACAGAATGGTATCAGCTCAAGGCTTCACAGGAATGTAAAACAATTGATTCTGTCCTAATCCTTGAAATGAAAGCAAAGCAGGATGTGGTGAAGGAGGCTGGAGGAAAAATGAGCATGTCTCTCTGTTTCTCTTCTTCTTCATCATGTTTCCTGCCCTTTCAACTGATCTGATTATGCTGCTCTGCCACAAGCAAGCCAGCAATACTTCCTCCACAGAAAAGAGAAAAATGCAGGCCTGGATGAAAAACATGGGAAAATCCTCGGGGGAAGGAGAAGAAAGAAAAGAAGAGAGAGGTTAATGAGACTGTACAGCCTTCTAGGAGTCCTTCTTAACCCCCTGAAATAATTGCGATACTTGCCTTTTGTGAATGTGGAAGCAGAAAGTTCTCAGTTTTCCACTCTTTAGACAAGAGATACTGACAAACTGCTTGGACAGCAAATTCTCATCAGACAGGATTTTCTAGACACTAGCAGAATACACAGCTGCAATGACCTCTCTGTTCTGGGATGTCTTTGACGACATGTCAACACTTAATTTGCCTAGGCAATAAGGCTGGCCTCAAGTAGGGGCCAATGGGGCAAGTAACTTAATAAGGACCACAGAAGGCTTGTGGCTTCATACAGTTTTCTCCCACTCTTGTGGATGGGAGAATATGTTGTATTTAGGAATCTGATGCAGATTGGACTTGAGTAACATGATCTTATATATTCCTTATCAGCTAATAGAAAGATCAGCATAACACCCTTTTATTTTTTCTTCTTCTTTCACACATACTGAAAAAAAAAAAAAAAAAAAAAAGACTTTAAAACATACTTCCAGGAAAGGAACATAATAAAGTATATCTGTACTATATACCACACAGTGGTATAAAGAATAACAGTTAAAAATCCTATCATAGACATACATTATCTCTGTAATGCCTTCTGATATTTCTGCACACACTTTTTCTCACAATGTACTGTGGTATTTCTCACAGATCTGTAAGAGCTGATACTTTCTATCACTGCTATAATCATGTGTGTGTCAGCAGGTGTCCATGTATCTACTTGCACACACATTCCTCAGGCCCTGTATTTGGGTTCAGTTTGATGTTCCTTGCCTCTTCACATGGCAGGTCTGCAGTGTCCATGTGCAGGGAAGCAACCGTAATAATGAGTGACACGTCATATGCAGAGTTAAAAGAGAATGTGAAGCTGCCAACTTGTAAAAGCAGAAAGTATATTTAGAATTATGTTAGCTCAGTTGAGATGGCAATAAAATTATGAGAAGACAGAAAACAAAAAAACAAAAAATAAACAAACAAAAACAAGCTGGTAGGTATGTATTATACCTGAAGTCAATAGTACATCATATTGCTATTGCTTTAATAAGCCCAAAAGGGAGAATGTTTTTTTCATAGCTAAGGACTCAACCTCAGAAATTCATCTACTCTTGGCAATGGCACTTTCCTATTTCTTTTAAGAAAGACGAGGTGCAACTAAGTGCATTGTGGCCCTCTCATGTTATCCCCTCAAATGAGAACGGCAGACAGTGACACTTGAGCTTGGCTTTGACATAACTTTTTTCCCCCTTTGAGTTTCTGATTTCACATGTTTCCCATGAAACTGAAGGCACATTTCTCTCTCTCACATTCTTGCTACCACAAAGCAGTGGTGGTGGGGTCCCATCTTTGCAACAGCGAACACTCCAATTTCTTTATGCCTTATCCAGTATTATCACTCACAGACTGAATGTAAATACCAATGGTACTTAAATAATAAAACTACTGATGGCAGCATTACACTGAAGCACATGTGTATATTTTTTAAAACATTTATGCTTAGTTTTATGCGCTATTTCTTTCCTATTTTATTTATTTTTTCTCCAGGTACATTTCATTCAGAATAATGGAGCACTGGGTATTAAATGAGTTGCCTGTAGTCCAATGAACTCAGTATGCTGCTCATCTTGTTACTATACTTAATCTAAATAACCTTTTTTATGCTCTGCTGGAATGGCATTTTCAAAAGGCTATACAGTAGTAAATGAGTGTATATGTCAGTAAGGATTTGCTAGACAAATCAAATCTTCCTGAGAAGTACATTTATTCATTACTATTTACTACACACTCCAGTTTGAAGGACAACTTTTGCGATCGGATCATTAACATTTACTGTCATTTTGGCAACATTTTCCAACTTTTCTCTTTGCCTCCTTTCCTGCCTGTTGTCTGCCTCACAGTGTCTGCTGAACAGAAGTTAGGTTTACAAGGATTATATCACCAATATGTTAAACGGATCTTTTTTTCCCCTTGTCAAGCTGTCTTATTGCACATAAGGCTCTTAAGTATTAAAGCAAATGTTAAATACCAGGTTCCTATGTGTAAGAATCTACTATAGCTACAGACTTGATAAACAGCAGGGAATATTTTCTTATGAGATCACCACTTCTAGATGGACACAATTGCCTATTAATTTTTCCAGGCCACATCTTCAGCAGATATAAACCAATATGCTGATCCCAAACTGAAGGCCTGTCTTTGACACTGAAAATATACCATGCAGTTGTGTTAAGTTTTAATGTATTTTGACCCTGCTTTAAAATTCATTTTCATGCAATTCCACTGAAGTAAAATTAACTTTATTAAAGATTTATTTAATAAAAAGAGGAAAATAGGGAGAGGTTTCCTGTCTGGAAGGAACTATCCTGCACTCATCAATGTAGTTAAAAGGCTTATAAAATTCTTGTTGTGGAAAAAATGCTAGAAACTGTACAAAGTAGAGTCCAGAAGGAAAAATACTGTGCTGAGGCAGATAGGGTATCATAAGAGAGGAACCAAGATGGTAGCTATGAGGAAGGGAGATTTATTCACTAAAAAGAACTGATCTGCCAGAGCTTAAGAAGCATCTGGACAGTGCTCTGTAGTGTGTGATTTTTGGGTGATGCTGTGCAGAGCCAGGAGCTGGACTTGATGATCCTTATGGATCCCTTCCAATTCAGGATGTTCTGTGAACAAGACACAGAAAAATAAAACTATTTTTTTAGAACTCTGTGTGTATTTATTAATCCAAAATAATTTCCCTGTCTCAATTTGCACTTTTTTTTCAGTTTTATTTCGCTTTGTTATTTGTGTTGTTTTCTTTTTTTTTTTTATTTTTTTTTTTTTTTTTTTGTCCCACGAACTCACAAACATGCAAGTTCTCAGAAAAGCCCTCCACAGTCAATAATGTATGAGAACTTTCTTTCACCTTGGATCATAGCACTCAGCATACTACTAAAAGTTCAAGGTATCCAGACAGTGCTACTAGCTCAGATTGACAAAGTCAGGGAAAGAATATAGTGTATCTCAGATAACTGCAGAAACAGTTGTGGGTCACAAGGATCTAGCTGAAGATTATATTGCCCAAAGACAGATTGTGACATCTTCAAAACAGACCTAGTTGAAAAAAAAAAAAAAAAAAGTCTAGAAACACTGCTTATGCAGCAGATCTACAAACAGCAGACTGCACCCATTGCTGCTTCATATCTCATGAGAACTAATTGGAAAACGCAGAAGTACTGAACACAGTGACAAAAAATTAGGGGAAAGAGCTCTAAGGACTTGAAGATTTCCATCTGAGTTGCAATGTTTGGATTACCTACTTGTCAGGACAGATGAAGTCTCAAATTAATTTAAATTAAAAAAAAAATAATAATAATAAAAAAAAAACAACTCTACAAGTATTTTCAAATAATTACAATAGTTTAACAAATGATATTTCTGACAAAATATTTTAAAATCTCCTACTTTTTTGGCTTGTTGTTCACATTTCTGTTCGGTTAAGAGGAAAGTCCAAAAAAATGACATTTCCTGTCAGTTTTCCCCAAGCAATCCAACCTGGTTCCCCAAGCAGCACTGACATTTGGCCATTCAATTGGCTTGCTATTAGTAAACGAAGTACCTGGATGCACCAACAGCCTAACCCACCTCTGCTCCTCAGGGCAGCCATGGGGAGCCCTCGGGAAATGGACAGACCTGACTGCAGTGGCTTGAGTCACTTTCTGGTCAACAGAAATGACTTTCAAGACAAAACCAAGATCTGCTTGGAAAATCACTTAACATTGAGGTGCTCCTGAGAAAGGTTTCAATAGTGACAAATGGCCATCTCCCACTGGAACAGGAGAAGCTTGAACTCCAGTACTTCTGACTGGCATTCAGTTTCAGGTGGGCTTATAAGTAAGGCTGAGTGGAAGACCACGTTGAAACAGTAGCTCTAGTGCACAGTGAGGCAGAGCACCCAAGGGACTCTGGATTGTTTCCTCTCAGTCTATTTCTATACAATTACATTTTGGATGTGAAATCTTATGAATCAAAGATAGATCAAAGGTAAATAAAACTAACTATATAGACTATAGACTATGAAATGTGTGGAAATTTAAGCATGTGTAAATACTCTCCTTTATCCCAATGAGCCATTGGTCTTCATTATGAAATATTCATCCTGCACTTTGACTTCCCGGTCTTCTGAGAACACATCCTGAAGATGCACGCAAATAACTGCTGCTGGATAAGGCTTCCAGAAGAGACAATTTTTCATCCCCCACTAAAAAGCACAGGAACATCAGACGTACATTGACAGCACTCACCCTACCAACCTGTTGACCTGTTAGAGATACAATAATCCTTATGTAGGTGGGTTTTTTGTTCTGTTTTGTTTTCTTTTCTGGGATAAAAGTTATTGTTCTTTGAACCACAAAGGAATTTATCATGGAGCTGCTCAAAAATAAACAAGCATAATATATAGGTATAGATATACAGAAAATATTTATATACACTGCATCTATATTGCATCCATAGCAGTGTCAATATACACAATATGAAGCCCCTAACAATCTTTAGCCATCCAGATTTATGCAGACACAGTCAGAAAAGCAGGTTTATGTTGGTCTGATCTTTGTATCTAGGTCTACCCATAATGTCATTAGACTTGGGAACCATGCCATACAGCAGATTTCTGTTGTTGTTTCTTGCTTTTCACTCCAGAGCACCACCAAAATGTTAACATCAAGCCAAATGTAAGCTAAAAATATAGCCATGATTTTAAGACTTACCTTGCTAATCTTATCTTAGAAACATGCAGGATGTGGGCTATATCACTGCTATTTAAAATGCAAAAATGATATGGGGGCAATATGCCTTCAGAAGGTTACAGTTTGTTTCACTGAAGGAGAATTGAAGAGAAAAAAAAGAGGATATAACATCTATGGGGGAAAACTAAGCAGACTATCCTTACTTCTCAAGGATATTAAAAACTCACGGCTCCATTTTATGCTTCATGTGTGAGGTAACACATAATTCCAAAAATCTTGGAAATCAAAGAGGCTTAGGAGCTGCTGTACTCACTTGATTTCAGGCAGTTTCTGTTTACCATTACAGCAGGCTGCTCCACCTGCTGTATTCAAACTGGGCCTAGAACCTCAAAATCACAGAAGGTCCGGATTGGAAGGGACCTCAAGGATCGTGAATTTCCAACCCCCTGCCACATGCAGGGCCACCAACCTCAACATTTAATACTAGACCAGGCTGCCCAGGGCCCCATCCAGTCTGGCCTTGCACACCTACAGGGACAGAGCATTCACAACCTCTCTGGGCAGCCTGTTCCAGCACCTCACCACTCATAGTAAAGAAACTGCTCACACTGATTTTGAAGCTGTTTCTACTTCCCAGTCTCCACCATCATCTGACAGCAAGTTCCTTGTTCTGTTGAACCCTGACAGAACTAAAAAGGGGATGCAAAATGTAGGTGTAGGCTCCAGTTAAAGATTTGGGATCTTAACATGTGTCTGAGCTGCTGCTCATGGTGGAACGGAGAACTTGTCATAAAAGCAAGCCCATTCCCTGAAAGTGTTCTCTGATCAAAAATGGCAAGGAGAAATATTGGAGACTTTGCCAGTTGGAAAATTAAGTTGCACAGCTTGGCAATTAGTATTTCATAAGATAATTAGGTTTTAAATAATAGGGTAGAAGAGGTTGAGAAGAAGAGACAAATAAAAGTCATCTTCCAAACAAACTGCCAGAGGCAGCAAATCAATCCAAAGTGTAATTATCCTGCAAAGACACATCTACCAAGAGATAATGGGAACTCCAGACCTTTCTTTCCCCGTTCTTGCTCTCACAGTTTTGGTCTCTATGAATCCATTATGATTTTTGTTTTACTTTCTGCTTTAGAAAATACATGACAGCAGAACATCCAGCTGCTTATGGAAAATTCAATAGCTTTTGTGATTTAAATCAATATGATTTAACAGGTGGTTGTTTTGCTATTCACATTTGAAAAATCATTGCAAATATAATTCTGTCATAATAAACAGTTCTTTACATTCACAGCTACTGACAATCCTTGCTCAACTGCCAATTTTGCTCACATTTTTGGTAGTACCAGGTCTCTTTCACTAGTACTACAGTTTCTTGGCCTGCCTCAAGACAGCCATTGCAACAACTTTCTGGGAACTATCATCATTGATACTTCAGGTCTCTCTTTGTTGATGTTACAGCTGTTTACAAAACCACTGTTTCATGGTCTATCTGGCACACATGGAGCAGTAGCAAGTCAAAACTGTTGGCTGGATTTAAAGCTATGGTTAGTCAGAATTGAGAAGCAAAAGGAATGACAAGTATTTTTTATAGGAATTCACCAATTTTCTCAGGTGAGAAAAAAAAAAGCCTGGTTATTATTTTGGCTTACATTTTATTTCCTGTTTTCTTGCCTAGAGTATTTACATTCTAGCCTCTTTATGAGTAAATAATTAATTTGTAACTTAAAAACTTAGTCAGGATGACTGTAAACAGTCGTCCTATAAATTAAGAACCTTATGTTGAGATAAATATCATGCAAACTTACCTCATGAAAAGAAACGTGTGTGGATTCACCCTTCTGCTGTGCTATACACTCCCATTATATCATTTCATCCTAATATGGAAATGGGAATTGGTCTGACTGAAATGCAAGAAACATATAACAAGTGATCTTTCTTTTTCCACTCATCACACACTTACTTCTAAATCATTTTGGCTCATAGTGCATGTCAGAAATGAAAGTCTGAATATTTTTAGGAGATTTGGGATAACTTTCTAAAAGCAAATTAATGCAATTTATATGTGACGTTTTGGCAACCTCAAGCCCCAGTGTAGTCAATTTCCACTGTGTCTTTTAGAATAAATAAAGGGATGAAAATAGTGAAGATTAAAAACAAGTGATTGTTGACGCTCAAGTGAAGAGTTTTGCAAAAGACAGTCAGGGGCTGATTGTGTACACAAAGTATGGTACTTTTGCTACGTGGTGTTTCATTATTCCAAGTAGAGATTCTCTCTGTTTTGAGTTGAAAGATTCAGCCTCGATCTGTGGAAGGTACAGTGTCAAATGTTTGTACTGTCATACTACCAGTTTCCACCTATGACACTGTGGGCCAGTATAATAAAATAGGAGACTTTACTTCCAGAGAAGCCCTCACATAACATCAAATCACTGCAATAGACTGAAAAAAAAATCAGATATCCTCTCGTATCAGTAGGACTGCTACAAGCTTGCAGTCTGAGGTAGTGTGATTAGCATCTAATGAATTTTCTTGGTTTCTTTTTTTTTTTTTTTTCACTCCTTCATTCGTGTTTTATTTTGCATATCTTATGTGCTGATTAGTTGAATAATTTTGTACTCTTACATTTCTTGGTTTCAGAGTTTTGTGAAGACAAAACTCCTTCTTGAATTTGCATAGTACACGATGCTCTTAATCAATACTAGAGGTCAGTGTAGCTGAAGACAATTTGCTCTAAAATGCAAAGTTACAGTTTGGGACCAAGGTCTCTCTTAAACACAGCTACTAATTAAAATTCAATACTACTAAGCAAAGACAAGAAGGCTTGAAATTACCTTTGACTTTCTACTTTTCAAGGTATCGTCCAGTTTCTAAACCTATAGAGGAGTTAAATCCTAACCCTAGTAATTAGAATAATATTATAAACATAGAAGACATTCTTTGCTTTATAAACAAAAAAAAAGTGTATCTTTATTTCATTTTATCTTTCCACTTTTTTCTACTTTTTTTCAGTGAAGTGATTATTCATTTTGACCACCATTAAATACTATATTTTATCCTTGTAAGGCTTATTTTCAGCTTAACCTGGTTTGGTTTTTGGTTAGAAATCCATCTGTCTGGGGAGTCCAATCGTGTCTGAGTCCTAAATGACTGGTTTAAGACTTCCTGTCTTCCCAGTGTATAAAACAAGGATAATAAGTACTTCACAAGCAGGGCTGCTGTGAGGATTCATCAGGTACTGTTTAAAGATAGACATCCCAATGATTTAGCATTATCCTGTAAGAATGTGTAACTTGAGAGCATAGGTTTCACCATGAATTTCCTCTTGACAGAATAACTAACAACATAGGGATATATCAGTCAAGAAATTCTCTAGCAAACATATGCTTTCTGTAGTACATGATACCACTTAATCACCCACAGTTTCTTTACCTCTATAACATGACCTCTACCATAGATGCTGCAAGTAATCACATAGTATATGCTTTAACCAACACTCAAACATTGGTCCATATATCATTAATTTCAAACAATGTTTGAAAGAATACCTCAGTATATGGATGCATGTAGGACTTTAGGGCACTGCACGTCAGAACAGACAGGCTTGTAAGTAGTGATCATGTACTGTTTGTACAAAAAAAAAAGTTAATTTGTCAAGAAAATGAGGTCAAAAGTGTAATGGATGTCAACCTGCACATCAGTGAGACCATTACAACTAGCAACTGAGGTTCACTTATCCAAACATATGTGGTTAATAAATTTACAAATGAATTCCATGAATTATTTCAAGTTGGTGTAACTGACCTTCCTAAGAATTGTCAGTTAATATATGAAATAGATGAGCAGGCAAGATGCAGAGGGAAGACTTCCCAGACAGGTGAAGTAGCACACCGTTAATTCTAACATTTTTAAGAATCACCAAAAGAAGTGACATTTCTGTGAGCACAGCAGAAATCCTTTCCTTCCTTTTGTACTTTTCCCTTTCCTTTTTCCCTTCCCCTTCCCTTTTCCTTTTCCCTTCCCTTCACTTTCTCTTATTCCTTTTCCCATTTTTTCCTTCCCCTTTATTCCCTTCCCTTCCTTTACTTCTTTTCTCATTTATCTTCCTTCTTTATTTGTTTGGTTCTGTTATTTTAACAATCAAAATCCCACAGCGAAATTCACATCCCATACTCAAACAATGGCAGAAGAAATTGGTAAGATGTGACATATGAAAGCTAACAAACAGACATTCATTTATATTCTTGCCTCCTTGACCCTATGCAGGTGCGTTCTCCTTACACAGTTCTTTTATGAAGGATTTTGCATTTATATTTAATATTAAAATGGTGTAAAAATGTAATAATTAATCATTTTTCCCTTAATATTTCTATTTCTCGTTCTCTTCTATCAGCTTTTTTTTAGGCAGATTATTTTTTCTGATACTCAATTAAGATTTGCTTTAGTTGCTTCAAACTTTTGTACAATGTCCCAGAAGTATTTAAATTAAATACTATAAATTGGCTGTCCATCATAAGTCTGTAATATTGCATCCCAAGCTTCTAGAAAAAAAATCATAAATCAAATCTACCAAGCTACACAAATGAGAAATATAAAGTATGAACTTTATTGATCATGCCTGTATGTATGAGTATTCATGCAGCAGTTATTAAATTCCTGGAATCCTCTCCCAAAATAGATTGTAATAAGAACTGTCTAGAGCTTGGTTTGTTGGAACCATTTTTTGTCTTTGCTTAATTCAAGATCCAGGTTTGGAACTTGGCAGAAACATTCCCTGGCAGACCATTATTAGTAATACTGTCTTGAATGACATCTGGAAAGAAACAACTCAGATGTGATTACTGCTACAGCATATTATTCTCAGAAGTGGGAGGGAACAGTGTGCATTCTTGGACATCGTAGGAATCTTAGCTTCAGCTGAATCTCAAGAACAATCAAGAAAATTATGCAGAATCAACTAAGCCACTAAGTTAAATGAAATATATTTGATCTAAAGGTATGCTTCTTGAACTTAGATATACTTTTTTTGATAGACTGATTAAAAACAGGGACGAGTCAGCTGTCAAATATTTTCTGTGACAAAGATCTGATTGAGCAATTATCTGCAACAAATTTGGGGTCCCATTTCTGACACTCAGACCCTTTTAGAACTCACCAGAGGATGATTTTGGCTGGTTGTTAGCAAGAAAACAAGAGAATGAGTTAGGAGACACTAATAAAAGTTGAAAACAACAGCCCTTGAAGAATTTGAATCATTATTCACATGCATGTGAAGAGCCTGCCAGATAAGACAGTGAGAAAATAGGCTGACAGGGAATAACAGAAGACCAGAAAAGAGACATGGGAATGTTATATTCAAGAATCTGATGTGAAATTTAAACGGTTGTCTTTTTTTCTAAGATCCTACCAGGTGGCATCTCTTGTAAACCCAGAAGAGGAGTTCTCATGCCCTGCATCCGCATGCACACACCTGCTGTGCTTAAACACACACAGCAGAGCAGATGCCTGTTTTTGTCTGCCTTAACTGAGAAAATCATTAAGTCCCAACAGAGAGAGGAGGGAGACTGTAATAGTCACTCAGAGAAGAGAAAGTCAAAACAATAAGGAATGCAGCTACAGACAGCTAACTTCTGCTTGACAAGAGAGGGAGGAAATACTGGTACCTCTGTGACTATTTTGTCACAAACACTGTGCCTCCATTCCATCTGCTGTATTACTGCATGCAGAGGAAACATGCTCATAAGCATGTGCAAATACAGTCAGATGCTGAAAAGAGACATGCTTGGTAAAGGCTGCTTTCTTTCTGCAAATTTTGAACAATTCACACTTCTTTCATTGAAAATATTAAAAAGAAATAAAAAATCTTGATTTTCTAACAGTTCCTTCCTTTTTTTTTTTTCTTCTACTTACCATTGGCAAGGAAAAATAAAATAAAATAAAATAAAATAAAATAAAATAAAATAAAATAAAATAAAATAAAATAGAAAATAAAATCAGTAGAATAAGATTTTTTTTAAAAAAGCCAAATGTAGATGAGTGATTTAAAAAATTAAACTTTTTTTCTTTTTTTCTTCTTAACAGTTTTTATCTCTGTAGATTCTGGTCACTTTTATACACAAGAAAATGACAATACATCAGAAAAAATGGAGTAGAAATGATTACAAACTTTCAGTCTCCCTGTCAGGGGCAAAATTCTGAAAAAAAATCAGAAATCATCTCCAAATCTATATCTACACTATATTTTTTTTTTTATATAAATACAAGAGTAAACATTTCAATATAATATTCAATGAAATTGAAAAAAAAAAAAAAGATTGAAAAATACATACATCATTTATTCACATCTGAAAAAAAAAAAAAAACAACAACAAACAAACACCCACACACAAGCTACTAATGCAGAAGTTTTTCATTCTAAAAGTTGTTTTGTGTCACAGAGCAGCAAAACGCATTTAGAAAGTTATCACAGAGTTAGGAAATAAGGACTTTGTGTAAAAGTACTTAAAGAAAATGTCCTCAGTCTAAATAAAACAGGTCTCATATGCCTGAGGTAAATGATTCAGTCAGGTAGTGTTTCTCCCAGCAGAACACCTCTCCTTGTTGGCTCCTTCACCACCTGGGTGGGGAAGTTATAGAATCATAGAATCATTTGAGTTGGAAGGGACCCTTTAAGGCCATCCGGTTCAATTCCCCTGTAATGAACAAAAACACCTGCAGCTAGATCAAGCTGCTCAGAGCTCCCTCCGGCCTGACCCTGAGTGACTCCAAGAAGATGGAGTATCCACCACCTCTCTGGGCAGCCCATTCCAGTGCTTCACCAACTTTATTGTAAAAACCTTCTTTGTTTTGTACAATCTAAATCTCTTCTAGTTTGAAATCATTTTCCCTTGTCCTATCACAACAGAGTCTGTTAAAGAGTCTGTCCTCTTATTTCTTACAGTCCCCATATAGATACCAGAAAGCTGCTCTCAGATCTCCCCTTAGCCTTCTCTTCTCCAGCCTAAATGCAGCCAGCTCCTTCAGCCTGTCTTCACTGGAGAAGTGTTCCATTCCTTGAATCGTTTTTGTGGACCTCCTCTGAATGTGCTCCAACAAGTCCATCACTTACCTGTACTGAGAAAAATTAAATTCTTTTTGTGCAGAATTTCAGGCTGAGTTCAGGGACAACAGAAATAATCTTTGAAAGGTTGCCTTCTTTGTGTTAGAAGTGCCATTCTTCTTTCTGCTACTGAAATTGCAGCCTCACTGCCTGTTATTAAAAAATGCAGGTGTGAGGTGGTACATCTTCTGTACTTTTACAGACTGTAGCACAATCTGAATCCATGCAGACGGAGGTTTTGATTATAATTTCTCTAGGGGAAAAAAGAAAACAAAGTGCACTGTTTTTCAAAACCAGACAAGATACTTAGAATTACCTTTTCTATTTTTCCCTAAACAAGCATGCTGCAAAGACATCACAGTCTGCTAGCTGAAAATTAATGTTTTCTATGATCACTTTCCTCATGTTTCAGAGCAGTTTTGGTAACTGATGGAAAATAGAAATAAAGTTATCTTCATATATCTGTTCTTTTTATTCTTTATTTTTTACTGACTTTCAAAATTAAGGAGAAAAAATGAGGCAGGAAGAATTTTTTTTTTTAATTTATTTAAGATTTCCATTACCAATGGAAACAGAAATGCTGAAGTAGCAGAAGAAATATGATGTTCAAAATAGTTCCAGCTTTCTTGAAATCAGAAAGTGTTTTGCCAAATTCCTTATAAGCAAAAGGATGGCTCCAAGTAAGTGTTCTGAGGGACTTGATTCATCACTGTACTTAGCTCCAGGCTTATTCTAACTCCATGCCAGAAATTCTGTTGTAATTAAAGGGTAATTGTCAAGGCATAAGGCAGTCACTAGCACAGCAATGTATCAATATCTTGGTTTCTTCTTTGAACTGTGGTATTTTCATCCATCATTTATTCAAAAATCACAGAATCAAAGAATGGCCAGGGTTGGAAGGGACCTCAAGGATCATGAATCTCCAACCCCCCCTGCCACATGCAGGGCCACCAACCTTCCCATTCAATGCTAGACCAGGCTGCCCATGGCCCCATCCAACCTGGCCTTGAACACCTCTAGGGATGAGGCATCCACAACCTTTCTGGGCAGCCTGTTCCAGCACCTCACCACTCTCTCGGAAAAGAATTTCCCCCTGACATCCTGCCTAAATCTCCCCTCCCTCAACTTAAAACCATTTCCCCTCGTCCTGCAGTTATCAACCCTTTCAAAGAGTTGATTCCCCTCCTGTCTGTAGGCTCCTTTTAGGTAATGAAAGGCTGTAATGATGTCACCCCCAGCCTTCTTTTCTCCAGGCGGAACAAATCCAGCTTGTTCCCTCAGCCTGTCCTCATAGGGGAGGTGCTCCAGTCCCCTGATCATCTTTGTGACTCTCCTCTGGACCCTCTCCAGCTCTCTATCTTTCTTGTACTGGGGGCTCCACACTTAGACACAGTATTCAAAGTGGGGAGTATTCCATGGGGTATCCCTTCCTTCAACTGTGTCCACTGCACCACTCAGCTTGGTGTCGTCAGCAAACTTGCTGAGGGTGCACTCAATTCCCTCATCGATGTCATTAATAAAGATGTTAAAGAGCACCAACCTCAAGACAAACCCCTGGGGGACACCACTCATTACCGGCCTCTACCTGGACATAGAGCCATTGATGACTATCCTCTGTCTGCGGCCTTTCAACCAGTTTGTTATCCATGGAGTGGTCCACCCATCAAATCCACATCCCTCCAATTTGGAGATAAGGATGTGTTGGAGGACTATGTCAAAGGCCTTGCTCAAGTCCAGGTAAATGACATCGGTCGCCTTTCCCTTGTCCACCAATGCCGTCACACCATCATAGAAGGTCACCAGATTGGTCAAGCGTGACCTTCCTCTGGTGAAGCCATGCTGGCTGTCTCGGATCACATGCTCATTCCTCATGTGATCAAGCATGCTGTCCAGGAGGATCTATCTGTTCCATGATCTTCCCAGGCACGGAGGTAAAACTCACCATCCTGTAGTTCCCAGGGTCCTCCTTGCTCCCTTTCTTGTAAATGGGAGTGATGTGACCCTTCCTCCAGTCATTTGGGATCTCACCTGACAGTCACGACTTTTCAAATATGATGGAGAGTGGCTCGGCAACCACCTCAGCCAGCTCCTACAGAATCCTGGAATGCATGCCATCTGGCACCATACACCACCCCAGATTTACCACCCCAGTCCCCAGCTAGAGGCTTAGGGATGCAGGGCTCTGGGAAGTGAGAAGTACTGGAATCTTGGCCCCCAATGAAGACCGAGGCAAAGAACTCATTCAGTACCTGAGCCTTCTCTTCGTCCATTGAAGCCAGTTCTCCTTTTACATTTACCAAAGGAGGTACACTCACTTTGGCCTGTGTGTTCTTGCCAATGTACCTGTAGAAGATCTTCCTATTTTTTTTCACGTTCCTCACTAAGTTCAGTTCTGCCTGAGCCTTGGCTTTCTCAATCCCACATCTGCAAGTCCAGACGTCATCCCTGTGTTCTTCCCAGGTGACATGCCCTTGTTTCCAGAGCTTGTATGCTCCTTTCTTCACCCTCAGCATGCCCAGCAGGTCCTTACCAAGCCATGCTGCCTTTCTACCTCCTCTGCCTGCATTCTCATTCAGAGGGACAGAGAGTTCTTGTGCTCTCAGGAAGGCACTCCTGAAGAACAGCCAGCTCTCCTCAACATCTTTGTTTTTGAAGACAGCATCCCAGGGGATCTCGGCCAACAGTCCATTGAACAGCTTAAAGTTCACTCTTCCAAAGTTCAGGGTACTGATGCCACTTTTTGCCAGGCCCACATCCCTCAAGATCACTAACTTGATCAGGGCATGGTCACTGCAACCCAGGCTGCCTTCAACTTTAATACCATTAATGATTTCCTCCACATTGGTGAGTAGCAGGTCCAGCAGTGCTTCACCTCTGGTTGGCCTGTCCAACTCCTGGACCAGAAAGTTATCATCAACACATTCCAGAAGTGTCCTAGACCTCTTGCAACTCACCATGTGGTCTTTCCAAGAGATATCCAGATGGTTGAAGTCCCCCATCAGGACAAGAGCCTGTGAGCATGAAGCCTCCCGCATCTGAAGCAAGAAAGCCTCATCAACAGTCTCCCCTTGATCAGGTGGCCTGTAGTATACACCTGTCAAATATAAGCACATTTCAGAGACCACATTTCATTCTCTCTCTCTGTCCTGTAATCAACCAGTTGAGTTTCTGTAAGCTGGAAATACTAGTATTCACAGACAATTTATCTTTAATGTTAGACAAAAAAAAAAAAAAAAGGTTAAGAAAATTGAATTTCTACCACAAGACTCAATTCTACAGAATGCAAGACTAAGAATAAAAATCACTTTAAAAGGCAGGTAATTAGAGAGTCATCACACTAGAAGGTGAGCAGGTATTTAAATAAGAGATGAGGTAAAAGTCTGTAATCATACCAGAAACATCTGAATAAATTTTAAGTTTCTATGAACTCTTATTTAAAAAAAAAAAAAAAGAAAAAAAGAAAAAAGTGTGTATACTACATCCACTTACAAAGAATTAGTTCCAGACTGTGGAATGCATCCAATGACATTATTATATTAACAATACTTGAAAAGAACGTTTGCAAGGACATTTTTCTAAGAATTTTAAGAATTCTGTTTACTCCTTTTACTAACAATAATCTTTTGAAGTCTTGTCATCTGCTTATATTAAACAAGGCTCATTTTTAAATAAGAATTCCAGGGTATTTAATTTGAAAAGTATATAACAAAGACTAACTAAACTTGGCAAATCAAGCATGAGAGGATCATGTTTTGGTGATGTAAGCTTTGCTATTGTTTCTTCAAGTGCAGAGAGAGACAAGAAATATCTGTGACTACAAAAGTTAGAATTGTAAAGATAAAGTTTAGCTTTCTTCTGAGGGTGCCTGAATGAAATATGATGCTAGTTAAAAAAAAAAAGAAAAAAAGAAAGAAACGAGAAAAAGAAAAGACTAAGATCTCAACTGTTATAAACCAACACAGCTCCAAGATTTAGTCTTAGCAAGACTTCATATCCAAAAATGGACAACTTAAACTTCTGGAAAGTTTATTTTCATGGCACATAATACCAAATAATAGCATTTTTCATGCTGAGAACAGCAAGATCTCAGGTGTTTCAGCCCAAACAAAGGTGAAATAAACTCATCTGATGACACAGAATCCATCTCACCAGCAGCAGTCCCAGATCCTAGCACTCCCTTTGCAGATATTTGCTGGCTGGTACCTACTGCTTCCCACGTTAATTCTGGTGAACTCATCTTCCCTGCTTCCAGGTAGGCTCTGCTCAATGAAAAAGGCAATGTACTATGAGTGAAGATGGGAATGACTTTTCTGCAGCCATCTAAGTCCCTTGCAGTTACTCACAGGAACAAACTTGCTACTTAGTGTGAAGGGCTGTGCAGCCCAGCCCACATAGAAAAGACAATCTACATTTGGATTAGAAATTGTTTTGAATAAATGACCATGATCTGGCCTATGAGGCAGTTTGGTCCATCATCTGTGGATGTGTAGATGTGACTAAGGCAAGCAAATTTTTGGATGATATCTCATCACCGAGTCTGGGACTCTGTATCAGACTAATCTCTGAAAATTTCTCTAGGAATAAAAGTGGCTCCCTTAAACAATTCTTGCTTAGTGAAAAAGATGTGAGAATTCCTGGAAAACACATTGACAGAGGTACAGGTCTTTTTCAATTTCATATCTAACATGGGACACAGTATGGACACAATAACTGAGATATAAATTGCACAATCAATGCACATTAGATAAAGGTTATTTTATGAAAATACCAAATCTGTAGAAAATGAGAGGTTAAGAAAGCTGAGAAAAAACAGCGAAATGGAGAGGAAGACCATGTGAGTGCATTCATTATAGGTAAAGAGATACTTTTTCACTTGATATGGAAATTAATAAAGACACATATTTCTTCCCGATATCAACAGATTTACAGGCATGTCCAGTCAGCATGAATCAATCATATGCTCTTTGTATAGCCTTCAAAACCAGATAATAAAACATTCAGGTGAACAATGTGAATCATAAAATATGTAAGTAATACATATGGTACATATCAGTTCTGAGTAGGAGAGAAACAGTTTTCAATTATTGATAAAGTCTTGGTCTCATTCATTTTCATACATTTTCCTATGCATATAAAAATACAAACCAGTGTGCTTGTCAAATAATATTTAAATTATAAAATTATTACAGTGAAAAATGATATCTGCTATTATGATTTCTAATAAAATTTGTTAGAAAGAAGCTATTGTAGTGAGTAAAGGACCGTCAACATTTTAATCATGCTGTTAGTAAAATAAAATTTAATTAAGATGTAGCCTGGAAATAACCAAGGTAGCCATCTTAGTTAACAGAACAAAGTTCATAGAGCTCTAAAATCAGTGTAACTGGGAAAAGTTTACATGAATTCTCTTTCAATGTTGCATCCCCTTTGGTAGCTGAAACTCTGAATATTTCTTTAAATATTTCTTCCCTTTGTTTCTCTTTCCTCCCCTTCTGTTCCCTTACAGTTATATAGTATTACTTATTCAGTTTTAATAAGGTAAGAAAAACAATATGATACTCAGTAAAGGGAACATAGGAAGGACTCCAAACTTTTAAAAACTGAAAGCAGAGTTGAGAAACGTTCTGTATTTTCTTGTTTAAATTTTTAATATTTTTTATTATTAAAAATTATTATTTATTATTTTTATTTTGGCATGGCTGTGGCATTTTCTTTTTTGTTTGTTAGTTAGTTGTTAAGACAATTTATTATGTTCCTGTCAGTTCCAATATTAAACTTATACCTTTGGTAAATATGGAAATTCATGTAGCATCACACTGAAGCTGTGCCCACACCATTTACTCTGTTTTGTTACCATGTTAGCAACTGTAAGAGTTATAGTGTAGAAAACTGGAGCACTGGGAATTGATTAGAACTAATCATGCAACATCTAAATAACAGTTCAAAACATAATTTCCCCTTCATTTCTGAATTTGCCTGTCCTGCACTGATTCCTCGCTGTACTGGTGTTGGCAGTAACGTATTTAAAAAAAAAAAAAATCAAGAAATTATTGCTAAACTGGGAGAAACTCTACTGCTACTTCTTTAAATACAGCATTTGAAGAATCCTAGTAGGATTGCAAAGCCATTTTTCTTGTCACTGATTTGCTGTGTTTATGTCATTCCTATGTTTACACTGCTAGCAAGAGCAATCAGGTGCCAAAAGAAAGGATTCTGTAAATCTTTTAACACAGATAAAAAGCAATATGTTATTTATAGAGATGAAGAAAGCCTGCTTTGCCCTTTTTATGAGATACACCAATGCAACTGCTCAGTTCCTTTCTCACAGAATTTCACCCCATATACTCTTATTTTCTGGGTGGGAAGTTCTTATTAATCACACTCATGAAAGAGAAGAATAAATATGGTAAGCATTCACTTCATGACAGCCTTTGGTGCTCTTGGATGAGTACCAGGCCTTCTTTATTTCCTCTCACCCTTCTTCTACTCTTCTTGGATTCACCCAGATCTCCAGCACAGCAGATCATGGCCCCAGGAACCTCCATGGGGCAGAACAGATCTGAAAATGACAGCCCTATCAAAGAACAGCCAAGAGGGTGATCAGCCTGGAGGCAGGTTTTATTTATCCTGGCATCAGTCTTCTCTTTTCTGTGTCTGATCTTCTAAGTCAGATATGGAAATCAACAGTGGGAGAACCTCCACTTTTCCAGTGCTCTTGTTAACAGAGTTTTGAAATTTCTGATATTGTTTCTTGTATAATAGCATTCATAAAAAGGTTATCTTGCTTGCCAAACTATTATGCTGTATTTATAAATAGTGCCTTTTATCAGCATCCAGAAGAGGACTAATTTGCATACTTCCTTGTGTTTTATGGGAGTGTTAGCTTAACTGCTTTAAAAGCATATTCATCAAGTCAGTCCTCTACCTCTGGTACAGCTCACAGCAGCATGATAAAATAAAAAGTCAAGCTGGGGTAAAGGGTTACCATAACTTAGGATCACATTTTTGGCAATCAGCTCATCCATCCCCTTAGCATTTATATATAAACTTTAACCAGCCACATGAGGAAAAAATTGCCACATTTCAGCAAAAGTTTATTAACTACCATTCTTTATAAATCTAAATTAAAAGAACAGACTTACTCAAAGGTCTTCCTCACACTTTGGAAGATGTAATTTCCTAAAGTCTATCTTGTTTACTGGCTTCACCATGCCAACTTCTGGAAGCACTGCTCATGTTCACTGTGCTGCAGCCATTTTTAATGTTGTTTCTTCAATACCAAATATAGGCATTTAGTTCATGTGAAAATTAAGTGCAAGGGATATACAGTAATGGTAAATGAAATTGTGTCAAGTAGAAAAGATATCTAGTCAGCACTAAAGGAATTAAGGTTTAATTCTGCATTATTTAATTAACAGCCTGAAAAAGAGATTAGTAAGTTGAGTTTTTAACATGTTTTCCAGAAAACTGGAAGGCAGAAATCTTAGGATTCTTCTCTTGTCCTTGTCAGAGACCATGCGCTCAGCTTTAAGCAGATTCTTTTCATTCCATCTTCTGAACTGCTCAGGCACTCAGATGTCTGTGTTTAGAGTTTGACATACGAACACATCATACACTGAATTTTGCTGATGCACTGAACATGCACCATGAAAGTTGCAGCAAACTCAACTACTTTGAGCTCACAGAAGTTGTACTGAGAAACAGCTTCTGACTTGTACACAGTGTCAGTGCAGAATGATGCAGCCAACAGGATCACCTCCTCTTCACCACAGGGAATGAAGGTATTAAGGGCTCCTGCTGAAAACAGGTCACCTACATCAGCTGTGCACACTGCTGGTGAAAAGTCACTGAGCAGGTTGGAAAGAGCATGTTTAACTGTGTTTCCTTTGGATTATTAATGTACTTGCACTAAGATATTAATAACATTTCAGTGGTGGTCCCAAACTGCTGTGCCAGAAAGGTCATCTACATAAAAAATTAAAAGCAAAGAGCAACAAAAATCTACACTCAACTCAATGAAACAAAAATCTCAATACTCTGAGCAAACATCAACTAATTTTAAACAAAACGCACAAGCATATTAGTTGGGTTGTATTTATTTTGAATATTTTTTTCTGTAGTTGTAGTACTGCATTGTTAGATATTTTTCTGCTCATATTTTACTTAATATCTGAAGGGTTCCAAAGAGAACCACATGTTCCAGGAACAGACATAATCTGGTCCAAATTCTAATAAGTGTAGAATGGGACCAGTCTAGGTGCAGTCTGCAGTAACATAATTTCCCCAAAAACCATGTAGCACGGGCATCAAAACCTCAGCATTAACAGATCCATCTCTAAGATACAGTCCTAATGTGTCTCAGTACATGCTAACACAGACAGACCATCCTGTTCTCTTGGTCCATAGTTCATGAACTATGTTATTGGAAAGATGTAGTCTGAAACTTATAAGACAGAAAGTACTTGTTGACAGTGCTCTGAAGGAAAAAGAGAAAGAAAAAAAAAAAAAAAAGAAAAAAAGAAAAAAAAGATCAAGGGAGAAAAGATCATTGGAACAACTTCAGAAGCCAAACAACAGCAAATAGAATTCTGTTTTCCTCAAATTTTGTTAATACAAAATGGAAAGTTTCCTGAAAAGACACATAGTAACCCAGTACATAATATTTGCAAGATCAGCTGCTGCACAGAGAAATTAACATAGACTTATTTATTTATTTATTTATTTATTTTTAATGCCTATGCATCCAAAGATGGTACTGCGGCCAAAGAAATATGCCTGGCTAGTGCTGATTTCAAGCAAAAACTTTACAACAAATCTCCATTAGCTGTTCTTAAACCCATGTAATGAAGTAGAGATCCACCACTTTTGTCATCTGTGTTTTATACACAAATGCATTCAGGTACTGGACGACATAAAAAAGCTCCATTACTTTCAGATAGGTTTGAGTTCAATGTGTTTTTAAAAGTGTGATGTGTTCAGGTCATTCTGAATTAGTATTATTATTAGACAAGATTTAAATGGCATGTTTACTTAAAATAGAAATTTGTGGTAATACAGCAAAGTTACAAACAACTTAAATGAAATATAAATTACTAAGGCTGCTGCTAACAATTCATCTTTGCAAGCTTTTGAGGTTTGCTAATTAGCCTTGAAAATCTGTCCCTGATCTGGCACACTCAGGAGAAGTCTCAGAGCTCTATTTTAGCTTTCTGCTGTTGTTGACAGCAAATATTAGAGACACAGAACAGACATATAGCCCAGGATGGGTGGGGAATCCCTGCATCTCAATTTCTCTTTGGTTGCATTTTCTCTGCTGTGACTGGGCAACGGAAGAGCTCATGGAGGGGATTAAGCCATCTCCTTCCTTTGTCACTCTTAGAATATCTTGATTAACATTTCAATCACATCTCTTAATTAGCACATTCCCAGCATAGGCTTCAGGCTGCTTTCCCTTTCCAAGAAAGCTCTAAAGATACATAGATAAAATTGCACATTCTGTATTGCATATTATAGGGAATATTAAGTACAGTACTCTTTGCTCTGAATACATTTCTGTTCTCTCTCCAGGAACACTATATAAAGAATAGAATGCTACTGTAAGTGATTACTTTTGGAATGAAGTGCTTATGCTAAGTAACATCCTCTTACCTGAAAACATACCTTTTCTTTAAGGATGTAATCATAGGAAATGTATATACACTGGGAAACCAAATAGCATTCTTAGAAATTTCATTTTTCATTTTCTAACTTTCTTGAACAGCCATGGACACAGATTTTGCTTAGCAGATGAGTACTTTCCCAAACATTTATTGAGCACAAACTAGGAATCAGCACAAAGCCAGGACTGTTCTCCATTTGTCCCCAGTTGGTAGTTTAGTCGTTAGCAGCCTGCCTGGAAGACAACAGTGTTTAGCAATATGACGGGGTCCAGACTGTGCCAGCTAACCTCAGAACAAGAAAACAAGCCCTGGCACTGTTCTGTTCGCTAGCACAGATGTAACCACAACATCCCAGCATTTTCTTAGACCAAACAGGTCCAGTAGATGACTCGGGAATTTATCTGAACATTGTCCTTTGAATGATGAAGAAACTTTCAACACAGGAGGCTACTTCTTCAGTTTACAGTATGAACTCTGATGCTGAACTGTTATTTCAGATAGTTTCCTTTGTGAGCAGGGGCTGCTGAAAGAGATGCTCATGTTAGGCACACTTCTATCATCTCTTGGAGCTAACCTCAGATGCACTTGGAGCAGCAGGTGAACTCAAAGCATCTGAGACTAAATGAAGACTTTGTCCTTTTTTTTTTTTTTTTGGTAGAAAACCTTTCAACACCTTGTAGAAACAAACAGCTTCCCTAATAACAAAACACTGGATATAAAATTCTGGAAAGACTTAAAAGTCTTCTTTGGGTAATTTACAGGAAATTTTCTACAGAAATACACTTAATTCTGTGATTATGATGATGATCTGGAAGTTGTAGAAGAACATTTCTGATCATAAAATGAACAAGTTTAAAAAACAGTACTACAAAGGGTAAATGAAGAAGGATCAATGATGCTGGAAGATAGCCTGAAAGATTGATTTTGTTCTTATATTTTTAAATACTTGCGCAAAAACTTAATTATTCTTTTAATTAACATTTCTTTTAATATCAGTAGGATTCATAAAGTGCAGACACATCCTTGTGAAAAACCTCTAAAAACACTGGACTTCAGGACTACTCCCTTTACCTGTTGCCAATCTCTGATTTATTGCCAAATGATTGGACATAAATTAGAAGGTAAGCTTCCCCACCTAACCTACTAAGAAATTTTCTGCTAGGAAATTATTTTATTTTATTGTAGTGTTTGTAATCTTACCACTTACAACATTTTCCTTATTCACATCTGTGATTTAAATACATTCCAGTAGGAAATGTATAATTAACACAGCACATCTGTGTGGAAAGCAGATTAACTGAGAACCAAAATGAAGACTGTCTCTTACAAGGATATATCAGATGTTGGAGGCATAGGCCCAGCTACATGTAGATATGGGTTTGGGTGAGCAAACGTGAGAAGAAAGAATGTAGCTGTCACAGAAAGCAGTCAGGAGCAGCAAACAAAACAGCTGTATAGAACAGTGAAACTGTAGTAGATGTACCATAAAAGAAACAGAAACAGAATCCAGTCTGTGAACAGATGCTGAAACAGAAATGAACTTTGCAGCAAAGGCAAACAATGCCAAAAACGTTAGTCCTGTGGACATGAGGGCAGAAATCCAAATGAAATTAGATTCTTGTTTAGTCCACCCACTATGCCTCCAAAGCACCCATCAAAAGGAGTGCCCATCAGATTTTGTTTATAGCATATCACAGTGAGGTTGAAATCCAAATACTGAAGCTTCATTACACATTTAGACTCCAATATCCACAATCTTAGCTGCTGCTCTTTAATGCAATCCTTTCCCCACTGACTATGTATATTCATGTATGTACAGGTAAGTATTTAATTGCCAAAGAAATCAAAGCAATTGGATTCCACATTAGTCTTGAGAAATGTCTGCCATTCTCTGGGCCTTCAAAATAGATAATTCTGCATATTCATATGATAGTGTGTAGAACTCAAGTCCTGTTAAAACAATTAACAGAGTTCTCATTGGCTTCAGTGATATTATAATCTGTTCTCAGGTATTTCTCAGGCCCTCTGAAAATCTTGCACAGCAATTGTATTTTTTTTTTTAATCTCCTGCTTGTTTTCCTTTACCAAGAGATTAAAACTGATCAACTAATTTCCAGATAGAACAATTTTTCCATTCAAAAATCATGGTTAAATCACACCAATAAAATCTGCAATATACAGTTCATAAAAATTGACTCCAGATTTTTGAAATAATTCCTTTTGAAAAGGTCGAGGTGCCTTGTTTCAGTGACTGCTTCAATTTATGATTTCATAAACCTTTATCACACCCGACAAAAATCTTATCAATCTGTCTCTAATAATAGAAAAATCAGAACAAGTAAAGAAGAAATGCTTTACTCAATAAAATTAGTAAGTTCATGGGACTACTTAAATATTTCTGAAGTACAATCATTTGGAAATGTAATCTTGCAAGAAACTGCATCTTTTTGCCTCATTTTGACAAGAAAGACATTTCTGAACTAGAAAGGAGATTTGGAATTTCAGGGAGCTCATACTCTCATGGAATGATAGAATCACAGAATAATAAAATGGCTTGTGTTGGAAGGGACCTCAAAGATCATCAAGTTCCAATCCCTCTGCAACAGGCAGGGTTGCCAACCATTAGGTCAAGTACTAGATCAGGTTGCCCAGGGACTCATCCAAGCTAGCCTGGAACAACGTTAGGAATGGGGCATCCACAACCTCTTTGGGTATCCTGTGCCAAAGTCTCACCACCCTCTCAGTGAAAAACTTCCCCCTGAAATCTAATCTAAATCTTTCCTCCTTAGGTTAAAACCATTACCCCTTGTTCTATCGCTATCTACTCCTGCAAAAAGTTGATTTCCCTCTTGTCTATAAACTCCCTTTAAATATTGGAAAACCACAACGAGGTCTCCTACAGCCTTTTCCATTCTGAACAAGTTCTGCCCATTCAGACTGTCTTCATAGGAGAAGTGCTCAAGTCTCTTTGAGGCTCTCCTCTGGATCCTCTTCAAAAGCTCCATGTCTTTTTACCTCTGGGAAACCTGGACATAGTACTCCAGATAGGGCCTCACAAGGGCGGAGTAGAGGGGGACAACCACCTCCCTGGCCCTCTTGGCCACCTTTCCAGAAGGAACGCAGGATACTGTTGGCCATCTGGGCAGCAAGCACACAAGCAACCCCTAAGTCTTTCTCAACATGGCTTCTCTGAAGTTTTTCTTCCAGTTTTTATGTATACCTAGGATTACCCTCCATCCAAGTGCAAAACCTTGCACTTTGCTTTGTTGAACGTCATTGCTCACGTCAGGCTCACATGGACCCACTGTTTGAATTTCTCAAGACCCCTTTGTTTGACATCTCTTCCTTCTGCCATATCAACTGCATCGCTCAGCGTGGCATCACCAGCAAACTTGTTGAGGGTGCATTTGATCCTAACATTTACATCATTGATAAGTATCAAAAAGGGCACCGGTCTAAAGACAGACACATGGGAAACACCACTTGTCATTGTCCTTCATAGAGTGAACATAGAGCTATTGACCACAGCCCTTCCAAAAGACCAAATATTTATTTAAAATTAGAGTTCAGCTATCGAAGTATTCTGGAACAATTTAGAAAGGCTGTGGTGGTGGTAATGACAGTGGGAAAAAAAGAAAAAAAAAAAAGGCAACAATCTGCTTTCTCCCCTAAATATTTTCCAGAGCCCTTCAGCTGGAGTGCAAGTGAGGAGAATGTCCCTTAAGGCTTGTGAAGTGACTATTACTACCTAATCCTAAATGCCTAATCCTGTAGCACCATTTGGACCATATTCTTCATATCTGGAAGTTGAAACAGGGTATCTCAGGTGCAAAGCTCAGACTTTTGGAGTCTGATTTAGACAGTCTGAATACTGTGTGCTGAGCACAAATTATCTCACTTGCAGGAGAATTAGTTTTCAATGCTATACATGTATTTCTCTCACCCACGTTTCCTTTCCCTGCAGAGGGATTGTTCATTATAGTATTAAAATCTGTTAACATATTTCATGTTCAGGCTTTTTTAACACCAAGGAAACCTTCCCTGCACATGAAAGTATGCTGTTAAATACTCTTGGATTTTAGAAAAGGATACAGAATGGTGCCCCATTTCTTATCTTTATGTTTTTCTCATATTCCAAGCTGTCTGCAAACAGATGAGAGTTCATTTCAAGAAAACACAATGTTTTTTTGTGTGGATATCAAACATTTATGCCAGCTGACAATACAGCCCATGTGTTTGGACTGTGGAATGACAGGTAATTCTGCTTTAAAAATGTATCATACTGTGATGTTTCACTAGACAGACAAATACAAGCATGTAAGCTCCTCCATGCAGCCTGATATGCTAATTATGAGGACATATAGTACAATAAGCACAAATTCTGTTATCTAACCATGGGGTTGCTATATTTTTGTAAACTCTAAAGATCTGTGTTCTAGTACTGATAATAATACATGTTAAGATTCTTTTCTTTTTCTTTCGAGTGAGCTTGACTTGGAGCAAAAGCTTGGGAAGCTGATATCTGAAGGTTGTATCACAATAAGGTTATTTTATTTTGATGGCACACAATTGGAAAAAATACACTTCAAATTCCACTAATGTCAGTTTTTATTGACTGCATCTCCCAAACTGAGACTCTGGTTGGGCCACTTCTGCATCATAGTTGTGCATTTGCATATTCAGACACATTAAAGGGCTGGTCCCTTAAAAATACTTTTCTACCCTCCTGTTGGATGAAAATATATTTTAAAAATAACTGGAATAATAACAGTTGAAATCAAACCTATCAAATGTGTTGCTTTCATTACCAGAGATTGAACAATAGATAATTTTACATACGTGAGAGATTAAGTGCATGTCCTAAGAGAAAATGAAAGCTTCACAAGTCTAGACCTAGTAGAGGAACTACTCTGTGGAAAGTATACTAAATTAGAAGTCTACAGCCATTTCCATTTCCTGCCACAGACAGAAGAGAAAAATGTTTCCTGTTCACTGGACAAGTTTCATAGATTTTAAACTTCTGTTTTTTTTCCTCTTTGTTAAGCAGAAGAACTACTCTAAATTGTAGAGACAGTGCTAAAAGCATGACTGTAGCCATGCTTGTATTCATGGGTGGCCTTTCATTAACATATATGCAATAAACAAATAAATATTACAATTTAGTAAGTAGGATCTTTTTTTCCTGTGGCATGCTTACTGGGCATTTACTTGATGCATTTTTTTGCTTATATTGCTTTCTCTTACACTGATTTTCAGTGAACAATCCAGGAATTAATTTTTGCTGACATGAATATTCATTTTTTTTGTTACCTCCAGTTGCTTTGGATCAAGCCCAGAGCATAGATTCAAGAGTAGGTGCATGAATATTTACAGGTGCCAGATTTTATATCCACATTTGCAAATTCTGCTCTGGAAACGGCTTCTTCCATTTCCAGTCACAAACTTGACAGTGCCATATCTCTCTTTTGACCTATCACAACAGCTCCAATCTGAAATGATGATTATTCATGGAAGACTGTGCATGATCAAAACACAGTTAAAAAGATTTGCCAAAACAAAATACACTGAATAATTGTGAATAATAAATTCCAGGAAATTACAGTCTGAGAGCAGACTTTCCACAGGCTTAAAAGGAACATCAAATAAATTATTTGTCAGCTCTTTTTAGTATCCACTGCGTCAAATTGCTTGCTGAAAAACAGTTCACAAAATCCAGCATAATCTTTAAAGTGCATCAAACTTCCGTCTTCAGGTTTGTAGAGGGAATAAGCAATATAAAACTCAGGCATGGCACTACCCCCATTGCTCTCTCTGCTGCCCATCATTCACAAAGGATATACAGCATTTCTGAGGACAGCATATCCATATGACAGCCTGAGATAATGCCACCAAGGCTGTAGCTGAGCTGAGTTAGCTTAATGACTGATAAAGCAGACTACAAAATCAAAAAAAAAAAAAAAAAGTACATAGGCACAGGAGCACTAAAAATAGCAAGGGACTAGAGAAGTTACTTTTATTCTTGTCTCTCATTGTCCAACTACAAATGTGTTTGAAGAAATCTAGTACCCATAAGACTGTCAATGTTACAAGCTTGATCTGTCTCCTGTGTGTGGTTATTTTACTACAACACTCCCAGTGAAGAATCTCTGCTGAGTTTCTCAGATCAGCGAAAAAAATTGCAATGTTATAACAAGCCCATATAAATACAGCATTACGTTACATTTAAGGAATAAAAAAAAAAAAAAAGAAAAAAGAAAAAAAAAGAAAAATATGAAATTAGACTTGGCATGTCTTTCTTTGGTAGTTTTCTTTGGTTTTATTGCTTTTCTAACTATTCTCTTCATGTGTGCTGTTCTGTTATGAGGTGAGAAGGTAAGAATTTGCTTTCTGTTCTTGGACAGTCTCCAAACCTGCAGAATTCTCCTTTTCAAAGAGGATTTTCCTTCTTCTGTAAGCAGCTGTCACACTTACAGCTGCTGAAAAGTAGGCAGAGGTCTGATTCTTCTGTGGCTTAAATTGGTTTTGTAAGCCCATGGATGCTACTAGAATTTTTCCATCTGAGCACAGTCCTGATTTCAGAGTCCATCTGTCATTTAGAGCGAGGACACTGGCTTCTAGATTTGTACATTCGAGTCTCTGCTGCGGTACTGAGAAGCTTCATGCCTTCAGGCAAGTCACTTAAACCTGTGGTGTTTCAATTTATCCTTGCACAAAATAGGTATAAATAACGCTGATCTCACTGGAGTGTTTTGAGGTCAAATTCTGATCTTGTTTCAGCAAAACTAGGAACAGCACTTCTACAGCTGATGGAATTAGGCTAGACTAAAGTCACCACCAGTGCCTGTCATTGT
This sequence comes from Lagopus leucura, assembly GCF_019238085.1. Lineage (NCBI taxonomy): Eukaryota > Metazoa > Chordata > Aves > Galliformes > Phasianidae > Lagopus > Lagopus leucura. The sequence goes on along the minus strand of NW_024962263.1, from coordinate 14,281,568 downwards.
AAAGTGCTTTACAGACTACAAACATCACTAAACAATGGACTGCAACTAATTTTGAGAATAAGAAGGCAGGCCACCTAGTGCAAGGGGCCAAACGGTGTGGTGCAGAGGACAGGAAAACCAAAGATCACGGGAGGAATGATTAATTTGATTAAAATGGTAATAGCATCTTTCCAACTGCTGTGTTGGGAAACAGAGTTCCGGTGTTGAGATCTTGTTGGAGATTTATGCACATCAAACAGAAAGAAATTTGGCTCGGAAGGACGCTTTTTTCTCTTTGGAATTGCTGTTCTGCCACATCTGAGGCTAAGACCTGCATTTTGCTCCAAAAAAATTGAAATTTTAGACACTGCCAGCACTATGAACCACTAGGAATGCTACAAAATTTGTAGCACTTCTGCTCATCCTCAGTCCATTGCCTTGGGCCGCACAACTTCTAACATCTCTCCTCCACACTATACCTCCACAACTGTCTCTTTGGCCGTTCCCTGAGCAATGCTGCCTGCCCAGAGCCCCTCTGCTCCCTGCTTCCCTTCCTTCTATTCCCTTCTCACCCTGCAGCTGCTCACCTTGAATCTGGTCTCTCATCTCTTTCTAAGTGCACACTCACAAAGCCCTGAGCCAGGGAGAAAGGCCATGACAACTTAGTCCACTCTGTTAATCGTGCAACTTTGGGTGCATGTGCACAGCCTGCCCCAGGCATTACTCCCTGAGATAACAGCTGTGATTAAATAAAAGAGCAAAGTAGTACTGAAACATTTGAGGAAAAGAAAAAAGCATAAACAACATATCAAGCACTTTCAGCAGCCCACAGGATGAAAACTGCATGCAAATCTGAGCTTGAAAATCAACTGCTAAAAGAAATAACCATAATTAAAAACAAACATACCACCCTGTGTTGTTATTGCAGCTATTGTCAGCTAATCCAAAAGAGGCTTACATTCTCCTATTTCATGTGCACAAACATTCACAACCATGCACACCTTTCTTGAAGCAGCTCCTTTGCTTTAACCTTCATTTGTTCTTCACAGCTGGAATAAATAGTTAATCTCTCCAGGGATTGTGCATGCTATTTGTTAGCGATTTTATAGCTCAATAACATACAAGAAGTGTGAATAGGTTGGTATCAGATTAGGAAACAAACACTCAGAAGCAGACACCAGCTGCACACTTATGATAAATTACATTTTTTCCCAATGAATTTTATACCTAGTTATAGTTGGTTTACAGGATTTAGCACCATATGGACTGCCTGCTAGTGAGGCAAAAACTCAAGACACCTTCCACAGCAAAAGCAGCCACCTGTAGCTGGAGACTTTTAGAATATTGCATCATAACGATGGATTTGGAAAACATGAAAGGTTTGGCACACACCTCTGTTATTTGGATTTACCACAGACGCTGAGGTTGTATAAAACAGCAACATAGCAAATGGTAAGTGTGATAACATTAGTATGCAGAAAACTTGGAACCAGGGAATTCTAAATACAGGTTTCTTTTAACAAATGACTTTGTTGGTCTTAGAGCTATTAAAAGGAAATCTCCCTAAAATTCATACATGGAAATAAATCTGGAACTGTGCATTGTGTTCCATAGATCAGTGGTATGGCACAGTGAAACTTTTACAAGCCTTGCACTTCATACAGAATGCAGAACAAATTTTGTCTTGAATAAAAATATGTGATTGTAAAAATGAAAAAATAAGACAGATTAAAAAATATATAAAATAATGGCAACCACTTCATTGAGTAGAACAAGGGGAACCAAGAAATGCTACAAAGTACAGTTTGCCCACTGCTTTCCACTTGCTCTGTTTTTTTCCAGTACTGACTGTTACATTATCTACTTTCACAATAGATGATCTGCCCAAAACCATACAAAAACACACATATACATGCATTCTTCTATGATTTTCCACCAGTACTACTGCCCCTAGTCACATGATGCAATTACTGAACCGAGAAATTGAAAGATTTGAAAGCTCATCCTCCGTGTTATCCCCCTGTCATAAGGGAGGTACTGTTCCCTACACGATGGGATTATTTTCTCCGAAAATAGTGTAGGCTACTTATGTTTATAATAAGCTAAAGTATCCTGCTGAAATAGCAGCACACTATAGAAATATTATTTTTCTTCTCTTCTTCCCTGGTTTCAATTAGAAATTTCCTGAAAAAAAAAAAATAAAGCAGAACTATCAGAGTATAAATCTGAAGAGGTACGAGACAAAAGCCACGAAGTCATAGACTAATGAGTGGGTACATTGCCACGTGTATAATTCAAAGATTGAAAGGTAAATGCAAGGATTGTGCCACAGGTTCAGATTAAATTAGGTGAAAGTGTAGCAACAAGTATATGCATTTATGAGAAAAATGTAAGAAAACTGAAGCTTAAATTTAAATAATCCCAAACCTGAACATGCTAATCAGATGAAACTCATTTATTTGTAAAGTAATCTTAACTAAATACACAGTTAAGTACTGGACAGCATTTCAGTAGCATTTGGATTTAATACAAGTTATTAAAGACTGTAAAAAAGTAAGTGCTGTATGATAGCTAATATTCAATAGTCAACAGATACTTCTAAAGCTGGGTGAATAATTAAAAAAAATTGAATAACTTATTCAAAAATATGAAATTCATCAACTAAATTACTTGACTAATACATCTATGAATTATGAACAGACTATGCTGGGTGAATAATACATTAATAATTAATATGAAAAATATAATTAAATTCTTCAAATTAATTACTCGGAGAATATGAGAAACCATAATTATTCTCTATACTGTACTCAAAGAATAGAATGCCTGAGCAGTCTGTATGCTCCTCGAGTCTCACAATGTATAGGATATATCTTTGTAATTACAGAGTATTGGGGTGGTATCTCAAATATCGCTTCAGGCTGAGAACGAAGAAACATGTCATAATTGAACAAAATAACATATGTTTTAATAGAAATATGCTAATACTGGGTTACGTAACACCTCCTGCCTGGCAAAGACTGCCTCTGTCTCTTTGAACAATTTGAGCAAGAAAAACCCACCAGAGGGAATTCTCAACAAGCAATCAAGTACTGAGGCTGTGTAAATCACAGCTGTTAATTCCGACCATAGGCTACTTTTAAACATCCTTGTGCACGGAACTTGCGAGAGTAAAGCAAAGGGGTTCATGTATGTATAGTGACTCAGACTCCCACCCACCCTCCTGCCATGGAAAGTTCAAGTTTTAGGACCTTACTTGCTGTGGTGCCTAAACATGCACAGAAGGCTGCATGCACTTTGAAGAGCAGGTGTACCTGTACTTGCATTCACAGCCTGCCACTGTCATGACAACATTATGATGGCTGTTTCTCTTTCTGTGATAGAAACTATCTGGGAAGGAGTGGTTATTTTTTGTAGGATATAAAGTCTGTCTGTTCTCAGGGTGTAACTTTGCAGTGACTACAGCTTATAATGAGCTTGTAAACCAGCTTTGTAAACTAAGGATGGAAAAAAATTACAACAGTCTGCTCAGAACCTTTTCTAACCTGTAGTTACACTTACTATAATTTTGTGTAAGTCCACCTAGTTATTTTCTGATGGCCTCTGGCATTCATCATAAAAGCCCACCTGGATTCTTCATGTGCACATACTGTAGGAGAATGTTCGAGTATTCAGTGCTACTCAGTGATCTGCTATGGACAGAGATCTGTACTGTGTGTGGTGCCTAATACTAAGGACTGTTGTTGAAGTTAGCACCTTATAGTTGTCTAAAATAATATCTGTGTTAATTGTTTGTTTCAGCCCCAAATAGATGGGGGATGATTTACAATAGATTCACAGAATTATCAAGGTTGGAAAAGAACCTTCAAGATCATCACATTCAATCCTCAACCTGACCTACCAAGAACTATAATCAAACCATGTCCCTTAGTGTCATGTCCACACATTTCTTAAATACCTCCAGGGACAGCAACTCAACCATATCCCTGGGCAGCCCATTCCAATGCTTGACCACCTGCTCTGTTAATAAATTCTTCCTAATATTCTATCTGAACCTCCCTTGCTGCAACTCGATCATATATTATCTTAAAACATGTATTACAAATGAAAAATGTCGATTAACCACAAACCTAGTTACACATCTCATCCTGCCATACCCTATTGCTATCTTGATAGGCTCATAAGACTATTCAAGGGAATAAGAAAATCTTACGTATTTTTCCCCACATATGTTATTTTGATCAGATTTTTTTTTTTCATTCAAAAATAAAATACTTTGAAAGATTCTTGGAGGAAAAAAAAAAAAAAAAGGGCAAAGGAACAAAAGTCTTTAAGTTTACATGTCTGCAGTTTCACAGCATACCATACCAACGCACCTTCCCTTTGCCCCTAAAAACTGACTGTTCAGGTTGCAAAAAAGACTCTACATTATTTATCTCTTGTTAGTGGATACATTACACTTTAATTCCCTATAATCATTTCCTTAATCTCTCATACCTGTCTCAGATCTGTTTTTATCACCTACATTTTCCCCATTAGCCTGGGTCTCAGCCATAACCCCTGTGTTTTTCCTTGCTATACTACTAGTTAAATGTTTCAGTTCACAAGATTTCAATTATATGGAATAACTAATAAGATATCCATTTAAGCTGATTAAACACAGCCATTTTTATTACTCTGCACTCCTATCCATTTCCAGGAAAGAAACACACTGGTTAGCAAGAATGGATGTTTCTGGGAGTGCAGTTGTTCTTCTTCAGTATCCTTCAGAATGTCACAAGAGTGTAAGAGTCCAGAAATGAAAAAGTTACTAGCAAAAAGGAAAACTACTTCAAAAGCAACTGGTGATGTTTAAATTGGGCTTTCTGTAACCTGTTTGCTGCTTGCTTCCCATCTCCTGGCCTGAGACACAGTTGTATATGTAGGCTTGAAATTGGCAATTACATCCTAATTCTGCTAGGCACTGAGCATCTTCTCTAAAAAGCTGAGTCTCCGAGAGCAGTGATGACATTAATGGGAGTGAGCTCAGCTCCTCAGAGGGCTGAGGCACAGCTTCTTTTTCTAGGGATTTCAAGTTCAGTTTATTCCTATGGATTCTCATACCCTATCAATCCATGAAGGTGACACAGAAAAAAACATGATGACAACAGGGCATGACAAATCTCAGAGAAGATTTGAATGTAAAAACTCTCCAGTGAAATGTACATATTACTGGAATAACCTGAACAAATCAAGAAATTGGCTGGCAAGGGCATGACATCGTTATCACAGTGTTATATCTTCAAGGAGAAATTGTGCAAGGCCTTTCATAAGATTTATTACATTTCTCAAATAAAATAAAATATTAGATCACTAAAATTTTTTATTTAAATTCTACCAGTAACTCCCTACGCTCCTTATTGCTTCCCAGTGAATTAACCATTATCACATTTTTGTCTTTTGTCACAAAGACAGAGAAAAAAGGGAAGAAAGAAGAAGGAAAGGAGTAAAGGAGGAAAGGAGGAAAGGAGTAAAGGAGGAAAGAAGGAAAGAAGGAAAGGAGGAAAGAAGGAAAGAAGGAAAGAAGGAAAGAAGGAAAGGAGGAAAGAAGGAAAGGAGGAAAGAAGAGAAGAGAAGAAAGAAAGAAAGAAGGAAAGAAGGAGAGAAGGAGAGAAAGAGAGAATGAGAGAAAGAGAGAAAGAGAGAAAGAGAGAAAGAGAGAAAGAGAGAA
>NW_024962263.1:14243220-14275869 GCF_019238085.1 Lagopus leucura | reverse complement strand
GAAAGAGAGAAAGAGAGAAAGAGAGAAAGAGAGAAAGAGAGAAAGAGGGTGGGAGGGAGGGAGGGAGGCAGTGCAATGCAAATGAATTTGAAGAGGAAAAATAAAAGTGTAAGCTAATAGAACACCTTCTTTAATAGGCCTTTGTGGTCTTTACCCAAGACTACTCCTTCTGCTGTAACAGGCAACAGTACTATTGGCAAAGCTCCTAATTATAAAGGCAAAGCAACATTTAACAAAGTCTTTTACTATTGCTCCTTCACACTTGCTTCATTCAAAAATAATTTCAGCACAAACAACATGAAGTTTTGGGGGGAAATCTGTTCTTGTACAAAATTCCATTACCATTATTGTACACTTATACTGATGGTGATGGTGAACTTGATAGTAATCCAGAAAGGAAAGACAAGAAAGCAGCAAAGAATTTGAGAAGTTAGAAAATGCAAGAAAAAATAATAACTTTCTCTTCATGACTGTTAGAATGCTCTACAGAACAGAACTTTCATATGCATTTTTGAAAATCAATATTTTTCCATTTTTCTTGGATGTTTCTGAATCAGTCTAACATGATTAGGTATATAATTCTAAATACTTAGATAGTGCAACTTGTAGTAATGTTCACAGTCAATGATATGTAGCCTAATGTTTGGACTTCTGAAAGCAGAAAAATACCCCTGCACTGCTTACAGACATAAGGAAAACAAACCCATAGGCACCATAACTACTGAACTTCACTATACCTCTAATTTTGTGAGATGCCTTTGGACCTTAGGATAAGTTTGGCTATGAAGAACTTCCCCTTTTATGCTAAGAAAAAGGAGAGAGTAATTTTTTGCTAAGACCAAGGACAGCCTCGGGGATTCTGGAGCTGGGAGTCCTCCCCACTGAGGCTACTGCAGATAGGAGGAGGAAGCTGACTGATTAGTCAGGCCACTCCAAAGACATAGTAGGGGGATGAGAAAAGGATTCTGAAGCTCAGAAAAAAAGAGCAGAGGACAACATGTACTGTAGGAGCAAATGTTCAAAGACCCATGCCTTTCTTTGCTCCCTGGATTTGTCTGCTTGACATACGGCATGAAGATATACATTTAAAAAAAATAAAAATAAAAAATAAAAAAAGAAAAGAAAAAAAAAAGAGCAAGCACTGGATTCACTAAGAGGTTTAGCTTAATCAGATTGGTACAGGTAGAAACTGAGCAGACTACCCAAAAAGACAGAACTTAATACAGAGGTTCTAATTCACTCGGTGGGCTGCACTTTCCCAGTGAAACTGTTTTTCAACTAGGCAAGCAGGGTTTAACTTTTTCTGAAACAAGAAAATTTCTTCGAAGTAAAAAAGAAAATGCAAATTTATTGAAGGAGTAAATGTGAAAACAAGTGTGATGGAGAAAACTGCTTCTAAGGAATCACATTTTTTAAAAATCGTTCCTTGAGGTTTCTTTCCTGTCTACAGTTCTCACATGGGCTACAGCTAGGGTTTTCACATTTCAACAATCTTAAAACAAGCAGCTGTGAGCACACCATTAATGAACTCATAACATTTTCACCCATAGCAATGACAAAATGCTTCAAGGGCTGCTTTCCCTGGAAGAAAACCTGGCAGATCATGTTTAAGATAGATGCACAATTAAGTGGCCATATAGGTAAGAATCATTAAATACTGGCTCTTTCTCAGACTTTATTTCTATATTGAGCCTATTTTCACTAATATGTCTACATCTGACTACTAAAATGAATGAAAGTGCTGTGTGCTTGCAAGCCCATTACCTAATATGTTTTAGAGTTATTTCCAACAGGTTAAGTCAGGTATAGAACTTTCCTAGGGTTCTCCATAGGGTATCAGCAATTGAAGTAATCTCTGCTGTAATTAATCATACCAAACCAATGCATAAATATCACTACTGAGTGGGCTTGTATGCAGTGCCACTGGCTATCCTAACTGTAACAGCACTTACCTAGAAGGAAAATAGGGATAAAATTAAAAACTTTTTAAAAATCCATTTTTTACTGTATATTTATTTAATTATTTATTACTTTATTTGACAATACTGAGATATCCTACAGAATACATTGCTTCAAAACCTTATATATATATATATATATATATATTAAAAAGTCAGGGAAAGCAGCATGAAGTAGTTCAGCCACATCCATATGTGAGTGTTACTGAAAGATCTGATAAACAGAGTCACAATGTAAACAGTCAAGTCAAATAACTCCAATATGGCACCATTTACAGGTGCTATTTCTTAGCATTTACTCTTCTCTTGCTTTCCTTACTCCTCATTCCAAATGCCCTTTGTGGATATTGATGAAATAGAGATCATAGCACTGGTTCTTACACGCACATCAGGAACTGGAAAAGGCTATTGCACAGTAGAAGCTATTGACACTTGTGTGAGGTGACAACCTTTTGGGTAGCAGGCTGATGTTTCCACACTGGCTGTGCAATCAGCAGGGAGAGATGAGTCAGATTACCACAGTGGAATTCCAGAGGAATTCATTTGTCTCCATTACCAATACATGGGACCAGGGAAACAAACATCTTAACTGATACAGCTCCATTACCTAGTTAGAGGTAAGTGATGCGAATATATCCTCTCTCTCCTTTTGCTCCTTCCACATTTTTCATTTTCATTATTAGCAGGTTGCAACATCAAGGTATGTTACAGGACACAGGGACGGCTACACAAACATTCAGTGAGCAAACATGCTCAGCACTTAAATCCACATTTTTATGATTGAAGTCAGCTTTATAGGATTCATCCCCACATTTCATGGTATAACTCATCTAAAGGGTCCTTTAAAGTCCCTTCCAGCTCTAAGTATGATTCCATATTGTGGTCACCAGGAAGGAAAAATTTTTAGGTATGGTGCAATTATTCTGCAAGGTTACTTTTGCTCTCCTCTAAAGCAGTCAGTATTAGCATATGCAAGAGACAGACACAGGACAAGGACAAGAGAACAATTTCAGCATGGCAGTAGCTATTTTCTGATTAATGGGTGACTCCTCATTTGTTAGGTTACAATAAATATGTGTGCAACAACACATATTTTACTGTGCATGTGGCAGTAATCAAAACATACTCAAACAACAGCACTGCTTAGCTTTGACCTACACAAGTATTAAGTGGACTATACCTTTGCCAACATATGCCTCCTAACAAATACCACAAAGACAGGTCCCAACACAGCAAGCACTTACTTGTAGGCTGAATTTTACTTTCATGATTAATTGCACCAACCAAAAAGAGGTTACTTGCTATGTGAAGTTAAGAGGCAGAAAATCCAAGGAAGCAGCTGGGCTTTGCCACAAGCAAGCAGTATGTGGTATATAACTGTTATATCACTAAATAATTTGCTGTGTGCTTTATTTGTCTACTCTGGAATTACAGTCCTGCTATGCAATAATGGAAGTGAAGTAATAAGGAAAGTCACAGAGGGGGCTGTGATGACTAACATCAGAGTGTCGCTAGGGTACTCATTTGTCATGGGACTTATTCACAGCTAAATGGATAGGAATGTAGATCATGGCCTCGTTTCTCTAAAGTCTTGTTTTCTTTAAAGTGTGCTTTTCACAGAAAAGGAATAAGAGATTTTCAGAGTAGAGACAGCCATTCAGAAGTCCAAGTATTTACTTATTTTTGTTCTCTCTGTTAATGAAATATCCTCTATAACAACAAAATATTTTCAACATCTTGGCAACAGGCCTTTGCTTCTACTTAGTAGTTTTCAACTAGAGATATCACATACCTTTCACCCAGGGAGATGGCACATACTTTTACAAAGAGATTGTAGAAAAACACATTTAAAAAATAAAAATAAAAAAAGGTTTACATTGTTAAGTTTTCAACTTTTTCTACTTCACCCTGTGAGTTTTTGTGAAGTGTTATACTAAATAAGTCCTTTGTATCAAAGATATTCTTGATTTTCCAAAGGAAAAACATTTAATCTACTGATTTTTATTTAATTTAAAATATTAGCAAAATAAAAGTTTTTTTGTACAGGAAAAATTTGATTGACCAAGACAGACACTTTCCTTCCTTCCTTCCCAAATGCAATTTTTTTTTTTTTTTTTCAGACAGATGGGTGTAGGAAATGACTGGGAAAGTGGACGGAAAGAGGTGAGAAGTTGGCTAAGTCATTGGGCTCAAAGGGTGGAAGAAAAGCAGTAGAAAGACCCAGCAGCAGTAAGTTTCAAGTGGTGTCCTTCCAAGACTAATACAAGGGCCAGTATTTTTCAGTGTATTTATTAATAACATTGGATAATAGGTTAGAGTGTATTCTCAGCATGTTTCTGGACAGCACCAAATTTGTCAATTGCTGAAGGACAGGGCTGATATCCAGAGGTATCTAGGTAGGTCTGAAAAAAAGTGGGTTAACATGAGGATGAACAAAAGCAAATGCCAAGTCTTTACTGGGGAGAAATAAGCTCATGCATCAGCACAGGCAAGGGCCAGACAGCTCTACAAAAATTATCACTGGAATTCTGGGCTGCTGTGGTCAGTTTTAAGCTCCACACCAGAAGACAGATATTGACACGTAGTTGTGACCAACCAAGGTGATTGGCTGAAGCCCATAGTGAGCAAAAAGAGGTTAGAAGAGCTGGGTTTGCCCAGTCCATAGGAGGAAAGATTGAGGAGAAAATCTTATTGCTATTTCCAACAATGTAATGAGTATGGATATAGACAACTATGTCAGATTCTTCTGAGAGATGTACAAGGAAGGATGAAAGGCAATAGACTTAAGCTACAATAATGGGAAATTCCAGTTTGGTAAAAGGAGGGTAGATGGGGAGGAAGGGAGGGGAGGAAGCACATAGCAAAACAAAAAACACTGCGAGAAAACTCTGTCAAACTCTGAAACAGATTACTCAGGGAGGCCATGAAATTTTCATTCCTGGAGATGTCCAAAACCCAAAGAGGTTTGGTCTCCAGTCAGGTCTGATCTGACTATAACTGCCACGAGTAGGGGTTGAGTTAGATAATCTCTAGACCAACCTACATTGTTGTATGATTCTATGAGGAGCTTCCCTTAAAATAAAGAACATTTATAAATCAAACCATATCTGGACCTAAATATCCATATTCCAATAAATGAAGAGAAAGGAAGCACCTTGTGAGTGTATTTCTACTTTTTGTACGTGTTGGATAAATTGACATGAGTTGTGCAACAGTATGAAAATCCACTGTCTTGGGTGTAACTATTCATATGTCATGAGGCACGTATACTGATTCTTTTATCAAAAGAGAGTAGTCATTCCACTTGAGTTCATTCCTTTTAGCTAGTTAATTCAGAGCTCCAAATGAAGGAAATTACCTCTTCCCTTTGCATGGAGTACAGATTTCCAACCTGTCTGTCTGAAGTCAAACAATGTGAATTTTCATCTGTTTGTTGTAGTTGAGTATTGGCAGTCATTCAGCAGAAATAAGCATCAAGAAGTAAGAATTCCTGAGATCAAGCACAGTCAAGTCCTCCAGACCATGTTCAAATTAACCGGTAATTTTGACCAAGACAGAATCTTGGAGAGTCAGCTCCTAACCCTTTCTCCATATATATAAACAGCCAAAAAAACACACACAGCTCTAACTGGGAAGGTGAAAACTCTGTCAAATCGCTGTCCATGTTAAAAATAAGAGCAATGTATGGAAATGTGCCTGTACAGGGTAAAGGAAAATCAATTATGTTTGACTGACGAAGCTTCAAAAAAAATAGTATTTTTGACATGAAATATGATGCAGAAGATGGGATATTGTTTACCTTACAGTTCCCTGGTGAGAAGTAATCAAATAAATACTGCAGCTTCACATTTCCACTCTCTCTTTCTTCCTTTTCCCTTGCTCTTAAACTTCCAGTCCTGTGTGCAGCTAACAATCATATTACATAGGCCGCTCCAAAAATAATACCTCCTATTTATTTTCATGGAAACCACAATAGGTACAAAAAGCATAATAACACTGTTTGATAGAGCAGATTCTCAGCTGCAAAACACTATTTTTAACAATCATCATTAGCTATGCATTGCCATTGGTGATGAGTAAGAACCTTCACACCACAATTGTAAAAATCAATAGCAGAGGCAGGTGACCCCGTTACTATCACTACTGCTGAAATGCACTCCCCACCACCTCACTGTGCTCACATCCACTGTTTGGTCTCTGTAAACATTCAGCAAGCACGGAAAAATATCAGTGGGTGCCATTTTTTCCACATAGAGGAGTTCAGTGACACACCTTTGTTTCATCCGCACTTACTTGTCAGACATCATTTTGCCTGACTGCCCCTCTGCTGCCATCTGTCACACTACAAGCAAATGTGATGGAATATTGGTGGAAAGACTATACTTCTACTGCTACAATACCAGCATCCGCCTTTGCTGCCATGGGCCAGCATATTAAATAGGAGGCGCTTTTTTTTTCAGAGCAGCCCTCACCTTTAACTTTGTTTCTTCAGGCAAAAGATTTTCATTGACATACAAATCAAGAGACTTGCTTTGGAGAAACCATTCTGAAGATGGCATTTGAAAGCACAAATGCTTTTTAAGAAATGAATAAATATGATATTTCTAAAATATTTTTTCCTTACAAGACGGTTTCCTAAAGGCTGCCATATGACCAAGAGTTAAGTAGCAGCTGTTCTGAAATACAGTGTGGCAACTTCTATAAGCTTAAAGACATCCATGATAATTTGTGTCACCTAAGCCCTTTTGGGTTTCTGCAGTTGGATATTGGGAACCACTGTTTCTGAGCAGTCCGTTCAGTTTCTGTTTAGGTCTACATGAACTCACTCACATTGCAGCCTTAGAAATTGTAGGAATGTATATTTCCTGATTCAGATAGGAAGGTGTAAGGGTGATATGATCATCTAAGTAGGAGAACGCAGAGAGTATAGATCTAAATGCAACTCTAGGCCTGGCTGTAGAACTCAAAAACAAAAGGCAAACGTGATGGGAAAATCAAGCAGGCACAGATTTAAGTCATAGGCTTCAATTTTGATTTCTTCTCACATTATATATAGAGACTCAGGTCAGTATTTCAGATTAGGGAAGTTACTCAAAATGAAACCAAATTTCCTGTTTCAATTTTGCAAGTTAAATTGAAAAATAAGGGTTGATTAAAAAACATCAGTACAATCCTTCAGAAAAGACAAATCTAATAAAGTGGGGAATTGTGACTCCTAAAAAAAAAAAAACAAAACATATTTAAGAATATGAATCATGTAATGAGTATGGGCATAATTATGCTAATAGCAATAGTCATGTTACTCTGGGAATCATTACACCAAGCCTCCAAGCATGCCTTATATATATTAGTGGTTTCCTCAAACCTGAAGAGTCTGAAACAGAGTAACTCTTACAGTAAGAAAATTAGGGAAGTACAGGGAATGGGAAGGCAAAGTCATATCTACCTATTTACCTTGTCTCAAATGATCACAAATACCTCAAATCTATGGTGTACACACATTGCTAAGTGCCACTCTTGTCTTTACCAAAGTGGAGCATGAGAATGTTGTCAATCCACCAGTCAAAATGCAGACTGTGATCATTATTTAGTGCTTGAGAAAAATAGATCAAAAAACAAATCAAAACAAAACAAAACAAAACAAAAAAAAACACAAAACAATCCATCTCTAATTGAATTCAAGAGAAGCCCTAAGAAATAGATCGTGCCTCTAAAGAAGATAGAGGTGTTGTACTATCCAACAAATATAGTAGCAAAGCACTGGTTTCTCTCCTAGAATAGGAAGGCCACAATCTGTTCCAGCTTTACCATATGGGATGCATTTCACATCCTGTGCAGCAGTTCAGTTGTTAACTGAGTTAACTGAGCTGCTTCCTACTCACAGTCTCTTCCTATTCACAGAAGACAGGGAAGTGCCAACTTTCTTCTACTGAATGAATCTAGGAAAGATCTGAGGCACACAACAACATGCTACCTATTTATCCTGTTTATCTCCTGTAAAACAGTTTTACAGACATCTTAACCATGATTGACATTCAGGTTTTAAGTTTGTCCCAAGAAAATCTAAATTCTTCACTTTTCTAGTTTTATTTTTAATTTTTATCCAAGAATACTTTTGCCTCTCCAGCTTTGATCTATATTCTCCAGACATATAAAAACCCTAAAGATGGTGATTATTTTCTCCTTAAGGATAGAAGGATCAAAGAAATCTCAGATGAAATTTGAATTAAAACATCAGGTAGCTCAGCACTTCAAGCCACAGCCTGAACTCCATAACTGGAGTGATGTCAAAAGTAGAGCTGCATTTCATTCATGGTGATATTAGCTGGTCAAGGGAAGTGGTTGTCCCACTCTGTATTGCACTCGTGTGCCCTCTTCTTGAGTACTGTGCGCAGTTTTGGGTGCCACTGTACAAAAGAGACATAAAACTACTAGATAGCATCCAAATGAGGACTTTAAAGATGGTGAAGGCAAGGCATATAAGCAGCTGAGGCCTCTGGCTTGTTCAGTCCAGAGCAGAGGAGCTGAGGGAAGGCATCATGGTGGCTGCAGCTCCTCACAGGAAGTGGAAGGGCAGTGCTGCGCTCTGCCCTCTGTGACAGTGACAGGGCCCGAGGGAATGGAGCTATGAAAGGGGGCGGTTAGGTTGGTTATTAGGAGAAGGTTCTTCACCAGAATGTGGTTGAGCACTGATCAATTCAAGAAGCATCTGGACAACACTCTCAGATACGTGATCTGACTCTTGGGTGGTCCTGTGTGGAGCCAGCAGTTGAACTCAATAATCCTTATGGGTCCTTCCCAACTCAAGATATTCTATAATTCAAGTAGGAAGTGCCACGCACCATCTTACACTTCTGGCAGTTGCTGCTTCAGAGGTGAAGAGAGTTGGGTTGATGACTGGAGAGAAAGAGATACTGTGTAGAGTCAGCCCAGCCCCTTCTGGGCATATAACATCACGTGTGTTCCTAAATGCACCTGGGGCCATTTGCAATGAACAAGGAACGTTCCTCTTATTTCTTCCTAACTTGTTTTAAGATGCTGCCTGTGTGTCCATACTCCTTTCTTTTGCTTAAGTAGAGTAACTGCTTTTGCACATGACCTGCAGAGACCAGGGAACAGGATGCCCCTTCCCCCTCACCTCCTTCTTGGCAACTTCTACCAGACAATGGCTCAGAAAATCTGAATCCCCCACCCAAGATTTCTTGTAGCTGGAGGGCAGACACATTTCTCTTGCTTGTTTTAATTAGCATTGTATTTCACTGAATGCTATTAAAATAACTCAGAAAGACAAAGTGTTCAAATAAAGTGATATTGAATCATACCAGTATTTTTTTTCCTTACAACTCCTTAACATCTTAAGAGTCACAGGAGGTTTTCCTGCAGATCTGGATGCCACTAATATTTTGAAACAATGCATTTCAAAACTTTTAAAATGCTAAAAAACAAGTATATATTTTTAATCCAAATGGCAAGAACTACGCAGAAAGCCAACTAAATTTATTTTCAGGATGCAATTTTTCAGAAAAAAAAAAGAAAAAAGAAAAAAAAGATAGGTATCTTATACCAATTGGAATCACTTTATTGCAGTCAAAGGCCCTTTGAGATACAGAGTTTTGATTTTGTTTTCGGGTCTGATAGGAGAGTATTTTCAGTGACTTATTTATCAAGTTAAAAACATATTACCTCTATATTCTTCATACTCAAAAATGGCTACACTCAAGGAAAGTTAAAGAAAAAAAACACCAAAAAAACAGAACAACATTTTGGCAATTACAAGAACAGAACTTCTTCAATACAGCAGGATAAGTCCCCAGAAAGTTATAAGTGACTGAACTGCAAATATGCCAGCAATTTTTACTGTCCCTGCTCTCCTGCCATAAACAGAAATACGTGAAAATATCTGGATCTTGAGAACTATTCAGTGCAGCAAGTAGTAATACCGAATTCAGATTCAGACCTTCTGAACCTTTCAGGTTAGAAACACCTGAAATATGAATCATGAATTGAACTTTTAATTCATAATCTGTATAGGACCACTGAAAACCTGGACTCATCTATTCTCTGTATCAACACAAATTAGCAAGGACAAAATGTCCACCTGTAAAATATAAAGTCATGATTGCCAAAATCAGATCAGTGAGAGCAGGTGATGTCTGGAGCATCATACCATGAATCACAGGTTGATGCTTTGACCTGTGTGCTGTTAACAGCTGCAAAACTGTGCGAAGGTACATACTTATTTTTCTGACACCTCTTTTCCAAGTTGTTAATATTATCTGTTTTCATTCATAGAATCACTGAATCATAGGATCATTAAGATTGGAAAAGACTACTAAGATAATCATGGGAGAAGCATAAGATGCACATGACTGTGAATAGAAAGGGAGAGGTACCATCTAGGTGTGACCT
This sequence comes from Lagopus leucura, assembly GCF_019238085.1. Classification (NCBI taxonomy): domain Eukaryota; kingdom Metazoa; phylum Chordata; class Aves; order Galliformes; family Phasianidae; genus Lagopus; species Lagopus leucura. Next base: position 14,265,502 of record NW_024962263.1, on the reverse strand, counting down.
GTGCCATGGAAAATTTTGAGTGTCACGAAGCTTGAAAAAGACACCCAGGCCCAGTATCTTTACAACTTTTTATTTCCACCTGAACTGAGACAGGTGGTAGAGAGCAACTTTTCAATCACAAAACAAGAGAGGGATAAGATGTAGAGTTCTATACGTGTTATCTCATTAGCTCCTAAATCCTTTAGCCACAAGGGTATGTGCTTTTTTTTCGTTTGTTTGTTTTTTGTTTTTTTCATGTAGTACAGTTTTTTGCATTTGAAAAGATTTTTAGATTCACTTTTGTGCCTTACTGTCACCCTACCATCCCCTTCCTACTCCCCCCTCATCCCACTTTGGTTTTTGTAGCAGTCACTTTTATTCCCTTAGATCTACAGCATTATTGAACAAGCCTTTAGTGAAGTTGTTTTTGGTTCTGATCTCCTTTATCTTTTTAATGGTATTTCCCACCAAATTGATTCATAGATGCTAATACTTTGACAACTAAAGAAGTGGGTATGTCTGAGTTGTCATCTTGCAGTCAGTTTTTCCAGAGCCAAAAAAAGAGTGCTTCCCCATCAATTTATTTAACTTTTTGTCTACCTATCTATATTTCAAAAGCTATCCTTAAGACTGTTTTATGGACACGCGGTTTTTAAACATTTGAGAAACTACACAAGGATTTAGCCATGCAACTCATACATTGCCTAATAGAAATCATGTGATTAATTTCCCATGCAATCCTTTGACATTTTTTTCTTTTAAACTGTAGCTGGGCAATTTGTATTTGCTCAAATGTGGACAAAGCTCTCTGTTAAACATCAGTAGGGGAATTATGAAACCTCCTTACACAGTAACTTACTTTTACAAATCTGAGCCCACATTGCTCTTATCTTTCCATATTAGGCTTGATATGTTGTGTCAAGCATTTCAACCTCTAGCTTCCATCAAAAGATAAATGTCATCTGCCTCTGAATTAATGGAACATGAGAGCAAATCAGTGCTCTGCACCCTCCACCCTGTGAAATATTTAAGTGTGCACTCACGTGACCTGACCTTGCTATTTCCACTTTCCCAGTTTGGTTTCTAGTGATTGAAGAAGTTTGAGGGTGCACATGCAGGATTTTCCTATCAAACGTCACTGCACTGTCCATCAGAAATTGTCTCTGTCTCTCTGAAACCAACAAGGTATTTTAATAAAGATAGGAACTATATTTAAAAAGAGAAGTAAGAATCTATGAATCATTTTTTGCTAATCAGGATAGATCAAAAAGAACTCAATTGCATATAGTATAACTCATCACACATTCTCAAAGAAAAAATATACATTAGAGTGCTTCTGAAATTGTAGAGTGAAATTATATCACTGTAAGTTTTGTGTTGCTAACCAGATTCTTTACCACGTAGCAAAAAAAAAAAAAAAAAAAAAAAAAAGACTTGAACCAGTAACCACATACATTTTATATTGTAAATATATAGATATGTATATATATGTGTATTTATGTAATGTGTGTGTGTTTATATAGCATTAAAAATAAACAACTGCTTGCATAATAATACAGCTAAGAACAAGATTAAACCAGGACTTGTCTTTAAAAACAAATATACCAATTTATCCAAACTTCTCAGTGTGAATATAGTTACCATGGAGTCCTTAGTGAGGATAAATGAGACACCAGTACAGAAAGAAAATATCAGCTCTCTAAACACTGTTGTCCAGACCTACAGAGTATCCTTTCTGATACAGCTGAAGCCCTGGGAGATGACCACTAGATTCAAATCTGCTCTGTGATACCAGCTTGCACTGTTTGCAATGGACAGCTGAGTACAGGATTTGGTAACAGTAAGAAAGATGAGAAAATACCTATTTCAAGACCTTCATAAATACATTTCAAGCATAAATACACCTCATGGGCAGAACAAGGGCAAGGTGCTAACCTGACACATTTTTAAAAGATCAGTCATAAAACTGTTCAGAGAAAAACCATTGCAGATCCTAACTTAAGTTCCTAACAGCACAGCTGCTACACTGGCTTTCCAAAATGGGTATTTACATCTTTGTCTGACTGGATTTCACATTCTATTGTATCAGTCACATACTAGTCTAAATAGTAGAGATTAAAAAAAATAGTTGAGATGTAACATGTAGGAGAATTAGAGTTCTAAACCATTTTTTTAAGAATAAGGTACCTATTTTACAGTCTCTGAGGTTGTAACATTGGTGTTAAAACAGATATACATTTTTTTATGCATGTTGTTCTGCATAAGATTTTAAACAGTATTCTAAGCATATTTTCATACCGAATTCCATTCAATGGCAATATAAAGAAAAAAAATTTCCATATAGATGGAGATATTGGCGGAGTAGATGTGTGTGGCTGAGGCAAAAATTAGAGTAAACAGAGAATTTCATCCTTCAGCAATCTGAACTTAACATTTTCATAAGCTTCTCTTATGGTCCTTAAACAAAAATAAGAACAGAATCAAAGTCAGCTATTTTTATAGCCTGTCTCAGGGACTGAATACAGAAGAATTACTTTTGGTCTCATCAGAATAAGAAACTGGTTCTGTATGTGCCTCCAGTGCCTGTGCTCACTTGTATACATCTCCTGAGCACTGCAAATATACTTCTAAACAGAAGAAAATGCAGAGAGCAGGGGGTTTTAATCTCTATATATAATCTAAGGCTTTTTCCTTTCTGTTTGACCATCTGAACGGAAAACAGTATGCACTATTTTTATCTGCTGAAGTATATCATGGCTGCTTAAGTGCAGATGTTCTGTGAATGGGGCCTACTAGTCACTACAGAAATACAGTAATGAAAATGCTTAAAAGGAAACTTCAGATCCATATATGATCAACTATTCAAAGAATAGTTCTTAGTCAAGTTGTTCATACGCTTTTAGCATTATGACAACTAGTTCACATGATTACTGGAAACAGTAACTTCAGCAATGGTGTAAACTGCTGCAGCTGCAGTGAAGCTACAAATTCAAGAACAAGTTCACAAACCAGATTCAAATGTGACCTGGTGCTCTGTAAAGACACTTGTATTTAGAATACTGATATGAATACTATGTACCTATATCACACTAATGTAGGAAAAAAAATAAAGAATACAGTAATTAAAGCAGAACAGTGCAGAGACAAATTACAAACTGCTTTGCTCCTCAAATGCACTGATTGCAGTTTATTTGCTATTTATTTGTTGCCTGAAGGATACCAGAACATTTCATAAATAATATGCATACAACACCTTTAAGTGATGGTGATAGGGAACAGCAGCTAAACTGTGTCTAATGCTGTACAAACTTTGGGTTTTACTAATAAAAAATGGAAATATGAGTGCAAAAAGAAGGAACCTTGTGAAGCACCACAAGAAAGAGTCAAACTCTCAGCCTGAAGCATAAGGACCAAACAGATGACAACTAAGGTAGGATGAATAAGTCGCCCAAAAGACTACAAGCATCTCTGTCTTTTTCTGAAATGAGAACTAAAGCCACTTACACTTAAACTGAGAGTTCACAGAATCACAGAATCACAGAATTGTAGGGGTTGGAAGGGACCTCCAGAGATCATCGAGTCCAACCCCCCTGCCAAAGCAGGTTCCCTACAGTAGGTCGCACAGGTAGTTGGTGTATGCGAATAGAGAAAAGTTCTACAATACTTTATATTTGAGCATTTTTAGATGTCAGGGGAAATTTTTCACTGAGAAGGCGGTGAGGCATCAGCACAGGCTGCCCAGAGAAGCTGTGGATGTTCCATCCCTGGAGGTGTTTAAAGCCAGTTTGGATGGGGCCCCAATACAACCTTCACTTGGTTAGATAAAGATGTTAAGAACATCATGTAAGCTTGATTTTTTTTTTAAACTGAAGTTGAAAAACATCACAGAAGTTGAGCTGGTATTCTCTGGGCAAAGCTGTAGGCCCAGGTCTTTCACAGACCATCACTGCCACCAGCTAACCACTAGTAATACGTACTTACGATCATAAAGGGGTAAAAAGATTACTTTTTAAGTTCACAATTTTCAAGCTACAAAATCTTAAATTTAACCTCAATAAAGTGAATTGTTTAAAGAATGTTAGTTAAAGAGAGTGCATCCAGTTGGTTAAATTGTCCAGAATCCAGCTTTCAACCTACTTGGGGGTCTGAGTGAAAATAACCTATATAACATTTCTTCCATGAAGGTAAAGCATCATAAAATGTGCATTTCCACTGAGGAGAAAGAATCTGTTGTGACACAGCAAGATGCTCTTGGAAAGAATACAAGAGTGAAGTTCTGTGAAGTGTTCTACATATTGATGTTTACACATCTTTCTTTTTTCTGCAGCATTAAATAATTCCTTAATTCCATTCTGATTTTTCATATTTATTTTTATCTTTTGACAGCCCTACTTTGCTCCTATGATACTCTGACACTTGTTTTGGCAATGCTGGTCAGTTACGTTACGTGATCTTTTGGCACTGCTACAGACTTTACAGCCTACCAGCGAGCATCCTCTCCACAGCATGAAAACTGCTGGACTCTAGTTCAGGAGGTTCTAGTTTGGTCAGGGGTCAGGATGTGCCTGTGGAAAAGGGGCAGGAGGGAGAAACAAGAAGACAGAGTTGATTCCAGCTTTCCCCAGCTGCCTTCAGCTAGCTGGCACCGCAGGGGCTGTGTGGAAAAGCCTGCACAGCCTAATGCACCACTGCTTTTTTGCGTGCTCTTGCACAAAGACACTGGCAGATGAAAAGGCAAGAGGGAGTGCTTCTTGCACCTATTAGGAATTAACAGGACATAATCTAGCTCTATATAATTAGCCACTGATACTCATTCACACTACAGCAATCACTATTATTAGCAAGAATAAGCAATAGAGCTGTGGATCTGCAAGCAACCCCTTTTTATCCAAAGGCTCTCACTCATAACAACCAGCTGCCTATGCGTACCTCCTTACTTCAGTTGGTGGGTCAGCACTGCTGATGAGCCTGCTGGGGTGCAAAAGTATCAGGCAAGCAGTCTGCTCACAAACAGGGGTAATGTTTATTTTCTTTGTGGTATTGCTGATATTTTGCAAGGTGTAGCACAAAGGAAAACTTCTGCCAAAGCTAATGTAAGTAATTATAGCATTTGCGGAGTAGGTGGGGAAATTTCAGGATGAGCCTGAATTTTTTCCACCAGGAGATGTTATACACATCCATGAGTTCAATATATCCATCTAAAATGGATGACTAGGGAGGTATGCAGAAATGCTTTTCAGAGTTGTCCTAAAAAAGTCATAGAACGGCTTATGTTGGAAGATGCATTAAAACCCATCCAGTTCCAATTCCCTCTGCCGTGGGTAGGGCTCCTCCCACCAGCTCAGGATGCCCAAGACCCCATCCAACCTGGCCTTGAGCACCTCCAGGGATGCGGCACCCAGCTTCTCTGGGCAGCTGTGCCAGGGCCTCACTGCCCTTCCAGTAAAGAATGTCCTTCTGATGTCCAATCTAAATTTCCCCTCTTTTAGTTTAAAATTATTCCTCCTTCTCCTTCATAATCAGAACATGTATAAAGTTGTTCACCCCCTTATGTTTATAAACCCTTTTCAAGTACTGAAAGACCACAGTATTATCTCCCCAGAGCCTTCTCTTCTCCAGGCTAAAGAAGCCCAGCTTCCTCAGCCTTTCTTTATGGCCCTTCTCTAGACCCACTCCAACAGCTCCTTTATGATTTTAAATAGAACATATGGAAGGTCAAACAACACAATTGGAAAAACAGGATCTATCCACTGGAAGTGGAAATGGATGCAATTCATCTCCGCTTATTTTTCTGATACAGACATTGAGGATAGATTGTCAGTTTTGATACCTATACACTAGTTGTAGGCTACATTTCATTTCAGCAGTGTATCACACTGCTATCCAAGCAGTCACTGCAGGCATGAAATTACCTGAAAGACTCATCCACAAAGCAATTCCAGTGCACAGAGTTGCCTAAGAGACTTATTATACTATAATAATATAAATATGTAAACATTACACACTAGGAGTCTTATTGATCTTTGCTACCAAACATGACATCATTATTAATAAAAGCATAATGGGATAGTTATAAATATGCAAAATAATAGCATATTAACCTAAATAGCACCAACAAATTGTACAGCTTAGCATAAAATTGAAAACCACTAACCAAACACTGTAGTTTGTTCATACTGGAAGCAGTAAGGAATCATGCATAATGCAACAGTGCAACTGCTAACAACAGCCTCATGAAGATAATTTAAGCTAGAGCTGGACAAGCTCCAGGAATTCTGCCTAGAGAGTAAATGCAGAGCTTTTCTTCTCTTTTTAAGTGAAAGAGCTCTGACTTGTTTAGCTCACTGTCCCAGGTGAGTATTATTAGGAGGCAAAGGATCATTTGAAAAGTTAAGAGATAAACAGCTTATAAATAATACAATTATGCAAAGATATATACATAAGGAAAAAATCTAGGTGAGTCCGGACAACTTGAAAGAAGGGGAAAGAAGCAAGAAAAATGAGAAAAAAGAAGAGAGACAGTGTGTTGCCAAATGTTATTCATTAAATAAAAAGCATTACACTGCAGAAAAGAGCCCAGAGAACGTCAGCAACATAGCAAAAGGAATTTAGACTATAAGCCATTCAAAGCTGCCATCATATTTTCTGTATTCTAAATACTGAGTATTTATGACCTATAAAAATAATATTATTAGTATAAGAATATTGCTTATAATAATTAGGAAAAGATACTATTAATGAGAGCAGAGAGCATGCTACAGTTCAAGAATAAAAAACAGGAGTGGAGCTTTTTTGACACATATTATGTGAGAGGTTTAGGCTAGCTCCTCTGAATGGTCCACTACTGACCTCAGAATCTACGACACTCAGGAGTTTTAGCTGACAAAGGCTTTTCTTTACCTTGTATCTTTTCTTCCCTTTTTGTAATGGCATGAGTGATTCTTAAAATGAAACTAAAATGGAATTGTATTAACCCTGATAATGGCTGAGAAGTCAAGGTCAGCATGAAGAATCTGAGTCTCTGGCTTGGGACAATGCCCATAGCAGGGCATAGCACTGTCCCATATCCAGAGATTCAATCAGTAACAGAACTGGAGACAGCTCTTTAATTTTGTCAACTTTAAGGTCATAAAGAGCACATGTTATTAAAACGCTTTTTTAATTACTATTATTTAAATGTTTCTAAATTATATTTGCTGAAAATTAAACAGAATGAAATATATGAGAAAAAGATTGAGTTTAGTTGGGTACAAACAACAGAAATATATACAAAAGACCAATCTAAATATTTTGCACGTCACAGTTCCTGTATTTTGGCCACCTTTGATACTTAACCATATACTCAAAAAATTCTTAATGAACTTTCTATTATTTGATAACTCCAAATTACCTAAAGGTACTGGAAAGGTTTAAAAACCTTCCACTGAAACTGGGCTGAATTTGAAGTTCATACCATTACACCATTTGAAGTCTCATACCAGATAAAGTTATGAATGACTTCATTATAAAACAACAATTTAAAGTTAATTAGCATTTTTCCTCTTCAAACCACTGTGAAAGCTTTAACTAGCTAATCCTTATCCCCTTTCCTGATGTCTAAGTGTTATAGTGAACCACCTGAACAGCACATACACGTTTGTTTATGATCATTCTCCTAGTGCCTTGAATCTCTACTGTTAATATTAATTTCAACAGCAGGTAACCTTTGCAACTTTCACAATGTAACACATGTTCTCAATATACAGGCTTTATAATACATGCCCAACAGCTAAATCTGCAGATATCTCATATTTTCTTACATACATTTCCAACATTTGTCACTCCAGAGGAGCAAGGAGAAATCAGAAGCAAAAACAAATTGTCATTTCCCAGCATCAAATTCACAGTACCTGGACATTTCTGATTGTTCAGAACATTCAGGCTATATATATACACATATATATATACACACACATACATACAGGCTATACATATAGCTATAGATAAATATATCTTTATATACACACACACACACACTAGTTTTTGGTAGTGCCAAATGTCAAAGGCTAGAAGATACATGTAAGTCAAGAGGAGATTGTCCCTCTTTACTCTGCCCTTGTGAGGCCCCATCTGGAGTACTGCATCCAGGTTTGGGGCCCCCAGAACAAGACTTGGAGATGTTGGAGAAGGTCCAGAAGAGGGCCACAAAGAGGATCAAGGGCTGGAGCAGTTCTCCAATAAAGACAGGCTAAGGGAGTTGGGCTTGTTCACACTGGAGAAGTCTTTGGGGAGACTTCACTGCAGCTATCCAGTATTTGAAGGAAGATTATGTACAGGAGGAAAATAAACTTTTTACAAGGTAGATAGTGATGGCACAAGGGGAAATGGTTTTCAACTAAAAGAGGGGAAATTTAGATTAGATGTTAGGAGGAAATTCTTTACTCGGAGAGTGGTGATGTAGTGGCACAGCTGCCCAGAGAAGCTGTGGGTGCCCCATCCCTGGAGTTATTCAAGGCCAGTTGGATGGTCCCAGGGCAGTCTGGTGGGGGGAAGCTCTGCCCATGGCAGGGGAGATGGAGCTAGATGATCTTTGAGGTCTCTTCCAACCTAAGCCATTCTGTAATTCCACACACATATACATATGAGCTACCATACCTCACCAGAGCATTCAGATTACCAGCACTGGAAGGTCAGACTGAAGAGTTGGAACACAGATGTGAAATGACTGAAACTACAAACCTAGCCAAATCAGTGAGGCATCATCCTCAGTTCTTCTGACTGTAAAACCAAAGTCCTGCCCTCCCCCACTTTTTTTTTTTTTTTTTTTTTTTGGGTGACAAATCACCACTTTTAGTTTAGTATATTAATTTCATACCAGTACATTAGAAGAAAAATTACTACCACTATTAATTATTTGAGCCTGGACAGATCCTAGTTAAAAGTTAGTGATAAATTCTGTCACTTTGGCTTCTTCCCAACTGGTGATTCAAAAAAGAAACTTCTCACAAAGAGAATTTCACAGGCACTGGGTGATATTCTCAGCTGCAAAAGGGTTTGCTGGTTCTGGCTGTTCAACTATTTGCAATCCTCCCAGCATTCTTCATAGTGGAGGTGGAGATGAAAAAAAAAAAAAAAAAAAAAGAACATGTTACAGATCCTAAATGTTGCCATTAAGCTTTACACTAACTACTGTGGGTGTCTTAAGTTTGTGTGAAGCTTTATTCACAATATTACTTACTCGATCTTCCCCTGAAGTTCACATCATGCCTCATTTGTGTTGCTGAGAATCTGGTACTGATTTCAAAAGACTGCAACAATCATAGAGAAGGGACTAGAAACGTTCATTAAAAAAAAAAAAAAAAGAAAGAAAGAAAGAAAAAATAAATAAATAGAAGGAATGAAGAAAGAAAAGAATGATTTGGGAAGGTATGGCATTAAATATGTATCAGGTAGAAAAGTGTTAAAGAATCAAGAAGAAACTTCTCCAGAAACAGTTATTTTTGCTTCACTGACATTTTATGCTTTTGCTGCAGTATAAGGCATAGGACTCTGCAGAAATGAATAGCCATACAAAGTGGTGTCTGTCTGACCTGGGACTGTCATCCCTACTTCTAAACGTGAATGTGACATTTGACAGAAAAACACATTATACTTTCTCTATTAAATGATTTCAACTTTCAGGCTCTAACATCTTCCTAAGTGCAAAGTAAGACCTCACTACACAAGTGAGGTATGGTTTTCTCCATGGACTGACAATATACCAGGAAGATCACTATCAAGATACAGAGGTTCAGGTTTTGAACATAGGAAGCAAGATTTTTCTTCATCAGCCTGCCCACATCATACAGTATAGCCTATTTGTCATGCTTACCACATCTTGACAGGAACTGCACACAACTTACAACATTTTTAAATAGCAAGTTTGAAAGAAATGATCATTTCCTTTGATTCACAGGCAATTTCCATCAAGCAAGTCAGCACTGTAAGTGGTGAGATTTTGTCTTCCAAAGAACAGAGACAGCACTCACCATGCTATTGGAATTTCCATATAGTGAAAACTAAGATGAAGAGGATTGAAATAATATGTTTTCCAACAAAGCCAATGCTCCCATAGGTAAACACATACATGCTGTATATGTATATATACGATATAAACTCATATATACATATGATGTAAGCTCATAACTGTGATTCACTTCCATGCTTTTATGAAGTGTATGTATTTGAAAGGGCATAGCAGCTTTCATTAAAACAAGGATTTCAAGATTCAACAGTGCAGTATTGTGTTGCTTTAAAGCTGACCAACAACTGAAGAATACATACATTCATATATTATTATGTGTCACAGTTTATCTGCTCAGATTTCAGAGCATAAAGGGAACAATTTGCAATAGACACAGCTTCACTTCAGCATCTGATCAAACATGAATGCTGCAGATAGTCAGGGCTAAATATTGCTACTGATTTCAGCAGGAGTTTCAGTAATAACTCTTAGATATGTTAAATCCTGCATTTTTAATACACTCTTAATTCCCATTTTCATATTTGTTGACTATCCCAAAAAAGACTTTTCTACATGATAACTTGAAAAAAAAAAAAAATGTTTTTTCTTCCCCTTATTTTAACTGTCTGGACTTCAGCAGAATTTGTGATGTTTTGGTCCAAATTCACACAGTGCTTACAGAAATAACAATATGTAAAATTTCCACACAATCTCACACTCATAACTGTGGAATTGCCACAGAAGTCAGAAGAGCCAGATGTGGCTTTGCGGCATGGTTTTTTGTGAACAGTGGAGAGAGCAGAGAATAAAACATTCAAGCAAAACATACTCCCAGTGAGAGAACTTTGTATATTTGTTTGAGTGATATGTTATTAAAATAATATGTAAGTACTATATATACATTTTCCTTTGTAATGACCACAACATTTGATTTCAGCTTTCTTTTCCAAAGACATACTATGATATTTGTCAATAAAAATGGCAGGGAAAATGTAAACAACTTGTGGTGAAGCATTTATCTTCTTTCTACACTGAAAACTGAAAAACCACACTTCTACAGGAGAAGAGCAAAAATAACACCAGCAACAGTTCACACAGCAACCTTGTGTGTGAAATACAGTGCAAAGCCTTTCGTACTCCTTTCAGAAAACTACACTGCTTCAACAGTCAGTAGAGCTGTAACTGTTTCACACACTAAAATGTACTCAAACCAGACAGACTTCTTTTCTGTAAAAAGGGATTCTCAGCCTTTACTTACGGCAATCTTGTAACCTTGCAAGTGTCAAAAGAGTTGGTCCTTACTGAAGCGCTGGGGCTGATATCAAGAAGGGAAGGGTCTACATCCTTTCCACTAATAGTTCCTGTAATATGGTAAAACAGATCAAAAAGCAAAGACAGACCATGCTGCTTCCTGCACCTCTGCCACTGTAAGTGGTCTATATTGTGGTTTTCCCACTATCAAAAATGAATCCTTTGAAGACTGACAATTAAAGACCAATCAAGACTCTGTTGACAATGATACTAACTGATGTCCAAAGGGACAACCTGTCACTGTGAATTTGCCTTTGCCTCTTGCTCCACTCTGCTCCTCTGACTGTCAGCACTGCCATTAACCCAAGTGTCTACAGCAAACTAGGATGTAAGCAGACCCAGCTACTACCCCCCAGCTACGACAGACAGGCTTGCATTCTTCAGTCTGTGTATTGTGGACCAGTGAAAGCAGACACAAGGGAAAGTCTGGCTATGCTCATAAAGTTTTACCACTGGTATTCACTTTTTTTTACCCTTACTTTTCTGCCTTTCTCAACTTGTTGAAGAGCCTCTTTGGAAAAAGAGCTACTATCTCCTTGCCTGTTCCCATACTAGCACATTCTCTTGCCCCATAACTCTTTTCACTTTACCACTTCCATTTCTAATTCTCAGAGCACCTTCAGCGCTGCTCTTAATGCAAGCCTGTCCTGAAATTCATTACTGACTGGTATAAAGAATCCATCTCAAAAATCCTGTAGTATGTGTTCTTCTTGTGTTGGTACAAAGCATTAAATACAAAAGCACATTGTACAGTAATACAATTGTCTTTATTCCCCTGTTTATCACCTAATAAAAGCTTGAAATCAGCTTTTACATCATTTCTCTTCTACCTTCTGTACATCTGTTTGGCAGTATTTCTGGAGGATTCTCACAGACACCTGAGCTCTTGAGATGTGAAACTCTTAGCTATGAAGAAGCATCTGGCACATAGTTTACTGCATGCTTACAGAGTCAGGTGCATACAGCCCTCTTCCCAACAACGTGGACCAGCTAGACTTGAGGTATCATCCACGTGCAAGTCCTGTTTCTGCCCAAGAATGAGGCTGCTCCAAGAAATGCACCAGAGAGCAGCAGGGGCAGGGCTGCTACACAAGGAAGGATGAGGTGAGATCTGAAGGTGACCACAGCACTATCCCAGAAATTGGGGATGGAGATAGCAATGTGTGGCCCTGCACTGGGCTGAACTGGGGCTCTATGCCCTGGGTGGGCTGTGGCTGGCAGCAGAGGAGCAGGACGGATCTAGTGGGGCCATGAGGACCATGACACATGTCTCTGGTTCTCCATGGGGTCTCCTCAGGAATTTCTCCAAGAATTGCAGCAATTTGGCAACAGCACCTCCAGATCAGAACAATTAGAAGGATTTGCAACTGGAAATGGTCACCCCCTACACAACTTATCCTTCCTAATTCAGGATGAAGAACATGCATGAGCACTGCTGGCCCTGCCCACGGGGGAGTACACATCTGTGTATTGTCCCAGGATCAGTTCAGGGGAGATACACAGTGTTAGAGAGTTATAATACCTAATCTGCTAACTCCCTTCCTACCTGTGGGGTGAGGTTGACTTTCATCAGCTGATTTCAGCTCTGGTTTGTTCCAGTTCAGCTGTGCTGACCGTGCAGAATGGCCATGATCGATTCAAATTTTTCATGTGTTCCTCACCCCCCTTCACCTACTCTCTGATTCATGAAAACAGTCATGTGAACTTTCTTGCCTACATGTCTAGACTGAAATTAGGCACAAGTATATGCTTTACTCAGATCATTGACTCTGCCTACCAGGAAGGCTTTACTTACAAGTAATTGAACCATATCCACAAACCCTATGATGCCTCTGGCAAAGCAGGAGGGGGCAAACTCACTCTCTCACACCCTCATGCTTCAGCAAGTTAGCAAGAAAACATGAAGGCAACCCCCAACCATGGACATAAGAATGCAGGTTCTAGGCCCTTGTCTCCTGGAAAGTGATTTGTATCCTTTCACGCATCAGCCTCAGTGGCTAGTATGCTGTTGTATCATCAATACAGGTACTGTGTTAGATAAATTAGCCATCTACCTGGGCATAGAAACCCACTGCACCACAAATGAACAATCAGTATTTTCTTCGTTCTTGTAATAACACATTAGCATTCCCCTTTGAGCAGCAGTCTGTGCTATCTCCATTTTTCATATCATGCATCCGCTTTTGTAACACCTGAAAGTATTTCTTTACTGCCAGGAAAAAATAAAAGACATCAGTATTACAATGCATACTTACTTTCAGGCATCCGCACAATCTGATGTTTTGACATTAAAAGTCTTTGGCAATCAGTTAGTCATTTCACAAAGACTGAATCAGCGCTGTCAAAGATTTATTGTTTTAAGTCTTTCTTATCAGACATTCATTCACTTCGCCACGCAGTGTCTTTTAGTAATTCTCTTCAGCCTCTCAGCACTGTTGTCACTGCTGCTCTTGCACTATAAGTACAATCAATAGCTGGATAGACAAAAATTAAATCGTTTAATGCATTCTGGTTGAGTTGATTTAGGTCACAGGGCTGCCCAATGCTTCTGGCAGCCAACGTTATTTCATATTCCTATACTATCATAACAGTGCATGTTTCCATTTGGTCGCTATCCTGCAGCATGTCAGAGCAGAAGATGCTGGATTACTGTGTGGAGTCATGGAGAAGGCTTCTGATACATCTGGTCAATAGTACAAAGGCTTCTTTTCTCCTTCTTAGTTACTACAGGTAGCATTCAGAAACATTTATCCAAGCATGCTCTTTCCTTCCTTAAGAGAGGATGATGTTCATTCTACATGTGCACACTTTCTCATTTTCTGAATATAAATCTTGATTTGTAATACAGTCCTATGATAGAGGACATGCTCCTTAATTTCCATGCCCTAGCTCACACGGAAAAGACACCATTCACCAACAATTGGCTATAACATAGTGAAAGAAAAGGTTGCAAACATTTTTCTCTTGACTTTAATAAAAACTGAATAATAATCCTGAAGTCATGATAAGCAGAATTACCCTGAACTCCCTAGATATTAGCAGAGCGTGCACCCCTGAGGGTTGAAATAGCGACACCTGAAACCCATTTCTGGAATTGGACCATTTCCAACCATGTGTAAAATCACTGGAGCTGTGATTGCTGTAAATTAACCAACAGATAAAAGATCCATCTTTTTTCAGCTGTGGGCCTAGCAGAATACAAAGGTAACTCAAATGCACTTTTGATAATCATTTATGTTATTGTATTACCATCTAGTGAAAGCAAGGAATTACTTGTTCTTCTCTTGTATTGTAAAGAAAGGAAAAACAACAACAACAAAAATCACCACCAACAACAAAAGAACAAAAACAACTGGAGAAAAAGAAACAACAAAACAGATATATGGAGAACCTAAGTGGCAATACATTGTATGAATGTTACTGAGATAAGAATTCTATTATTGTCAATATGTTGATATGAATGCAATATGTGAAAAAGACTTTGTGGCTACAGAGGGCAAGTGTCTAGTTAGAGCAGCCAGAAGCTGCTGTTCAACACATCTACTTAGCATAAGTCCCATTTAATAAGTTAGAACTGCTCCATACTGCTAGAAAGTCTGTGGAAAACTAAGGCGGAAACACCTGAGAAAATTTTTGAGGTGAATAAAAGAATTTAAACATATAATCTAAGCTAAGGAGTGATGAATCCAGCTGAGAATGTGCTGAATATTTTGATCTACTGCAGAATCATGTAATTGTAAACATGCTTATTACACTATGTAATCAGGGATTTTTTTACAATGTTTTATTTACTTGATGGCATGCAACGGTTTGCAGTAAATAGGCATTTTAATCTGTTTTTAATTGGCATGTTATACTTCAGAATCAGGAATAAAAGGAATTAATAAATGTTATAAAAATTGGATTGAATATAAGATAAATTAGAATAGAGCCATTATAGCCCTTTGAGTAAGTATTTAGAAATTAAATTATAAATAAATTTGAAATGTTAATCATTTACCCAACAGGCTATAACAGCTTGCAGTATGCCATTGCAATTTGTCATATAAATCCACATTTAGACACAGAATAAAAGTGTGGGGGAAAAAAAAAGCACTGTTTTTGGGTAGTCATAGCCATTGCAAAACAGCACTGACTCTCCTCAACAGTTTCAGTATCTACTCTGTCCCTGAACAGAAGAAAACACCAAAAAAATCAGAAAACGGCAAATTCAATTTTGTTTTTAAAACATGCTACTTGCATATCTTATGAAAACAAGTTAAAAATGCTAGATAAGGACATAGTCAATAGAAGAGGACAAATGTACTCAGTAACGTAATGTTCTGTGTACCTTAGGTGCACCTTTCTTATTACCAGCCTCAATGAGCATAGTTGTTGAGCCCATTTATCCTCGTGGAGCCTTTATGAGTTGCAGAAGTGTCACTCTCCAAAGCGTACAGCCAGAAAAAGACAGGACATGATCCACTAGTACTTAAAGCAGCTAAATCTCACCACCATCCCACTTCAGATGCCTATGTTTGTAATTATTTTCCTCAATGTGCCCACTCAGCTGTCATCTTATCATGAAAGTCCTCACACTGCTGTTACGCCTGTTCCTGGAGGAGGCAGCCTGGGCAGCGGTGACATCTGCTCTTGGCAAGGACAGCCCCAGCAGCAGTCCTTGGAGTCATTCAGCTACAGCACAGGCCTGTGAACAATGAACTACCTTGAACTGACAATACAAAAATGATTCTCTGCCTGTTCAGCCTGGAGTAGGCTGCAGAGTAACCTATTGCAGCCTTCCAGTACCTAAAGGGAGACTATAAACAGGAGGGAAGTCAAGTCTTCGTAAGGGTAGATAATAGCAGGACAAGGGGAAATGGTTTTTAGTTGAGGGAGGGAAGATTTAAGTTGAATGCCAGGGGGAAGTTCTTTAGTATGACAGTGGTGAGGTGCTGGAATAAGTTGCCCAGAGAGGTTGTGGATGCCCTGGCCCTGGAGTTGTGAACATCAGGCCAGTTTGGATGGGACTCTGAGCATCCTGGTCTAGTATTATATGTGGGAGTTGGTGGCCCTGCCTACGCAGGGAGACTGGAGCTTGATGATCCTTAAGGTCCCTCCAACACAAGCCATTCTATGATGTGATTTTATGATATGGTTCTGTTCTGTGCTAAACCTTGGTCACCCAATACAGAAAGCAAGTTAATGCTTTGATACCTTGATTCTGATGCAATGCAAAGGGCAGCAGATATGGAAATATCATTAACACACAACAAGGGGAAGGATTTTTGGCTTTGAGTGTTAACTTCAGTGGTCTCATTGAGGGTCCCTTGATATTTAATGTTACAATCTGCTGGCTACATGACAAAGCCTTCTTAGGCAACATCCAAGGTGATGTGTGATAATCGTGTAAACATAAATCCTCAAAGTTTTTAATGAGATATAGAACACATGGCTTTTAAAGCAAACTATTATTTTTTTTAGAAAGTAACTGCATTACTACTTCCAGGTATCTCTTCAGTTGACAGATTTTGTGTGTACACTGGCATTTTTCATAACAGCTAACAAATTCTCTTCAACTATCAGAACAGGTAACAGTTCTTTTACTGACTGTCTACCAAAATGAGGACTACTTTGGTAACAATAAGACAGCAAATGGAAATTATTTAATCTCTGGGTTTCTTAATTTTCCAGCTATGTCTAGAACTATTTACAGTTCAAAACCATCTAATTTATTATTGATACAGACCCATAGGTGCCTGCAGCAAGACACACCTTTAATCTGTCGAAAATCATCCAAGCATCACTCAGTGTAGGCTACTCACAGATACAGTAATATACGCCCACCTCACATGCTAAGATTAATTTTAGATCTCAACATGACCACTGCACTAGGACTCTTAAGGACCATAACCATGGGAAATGTTGTGCACTCCTCATTCCTTCCCTCTAACTGCTCTGCAATGAGTGTCTAGCATGTAAAAGACAGAGATGATGTCTCTGCTGGCTGAGGAGATGAACCACACATCTCTCGCACAGTGCCCTAACTACTAAAGTGTAGATCATTCAAAGTGCATGAGAACATGAAAGACTCTCCCTTTCTTTCCAGTAACTGTATTTAGCAGAATGGATAGTGAAAAGCCTTGCTGCACTGAATGTTTAATATAAAAATCCCCCAGAGTGGGGAATAGCTATCCTAGCAAGCTATCATGAGGGCTGGTGCTATCAACAGACAGACTTACCAGGTAACATGGCCTGAAAAGATGTGCCAGACCTCTCAGATAAGGCCAAGATCAAAGCATTTATAGACAAATTGCAGAGAAAACAAATTTTACAGGCAGAAATCTTAGTTTCTGTTTCTTTAGATACTTCTATGGTTGAAGTATTTGCAATTGTTTGTGAGAATCTAGATTTTTTGGATCTGGGATCCAACACGATTTTTTTGGAAGCAAGGATCATTTATATGTCACCCCTAAGTGTCTGTGGTTTTCACTAAAAAGCACTTAAACAGCATCACCACTCTGAGGATCGTGCCCTAAGGCAATAAACAGTCTAATTCCTTCCTACCCCTGAGCCTCCCAGGGGGACAAATGCAATTATTTACAAAGTCAATTGGCCTGTGACAAGGAGGATTTCTTTTAATATCTTTTTACCCCCCCACATTCCCAGCTCTACTCTGGTGTCTTTCTTCAGGACTTGTGTCTTACTTCACTCTGCTGCCTAACAATACATATCGGGCATATTTAATCTTCTGTTCCCCATGAGAAACTCTTGCAATTAAATTGCTGTCCTGGTGTGTGGATGAGTAAATTGGGAATGGGCAAACAGTTGATCTTTATTTATGGTGTTCAACTCCTTGAATCTTGAGGAAAAAGTATTAAAAGAAAAAAAAAATCAAAATACAAAAGTAATAGTAAGAAAGGAAAACACACTTTAAGAAAGATACATTTAAAAATGTGAAATTAAGCTTTGGGCCAGGTCTTCAGGTTGAGTTCACTGTTTTACACAACTCACTTGAGTTTTTACAGATTTTGGTTTCAATTTTTCCTATCAATAGTGACAGGGTCTGTTTACACTACATAAGTTTAGTTTTAAAGAAATATATTCAGGAATCTATATTCTGCTAAGGTATTTTGGGTTTGATTTTTTTCCCCTGTCAAGAAAGAAAAATGTTAACAACATTAAGGTTGCGATGTTTGTAATTGTTATAGTAATATCCCCAAAATATATGATCTCAGCTTAGCAGAGTTTGAGTATCTCCTTTCAACTTTTTGTTTTATTTTACAGTTCCCAGTGGATGAAAACTTTCATGTCCAGTCTTACTGTCAGTTCAACAGCTCCAAAACTCAAGATGCAAGATTTGTGTTTCCTTAGAAAGCTGCATGCTGTGCTCCTAATAAAAATACCTCTCTCTTGCTCACCCTGACAAGAATATTTAAATGCATCCATCACTGACAAAGCTCAAATCAAATCAGATATTAATCAAAGGCTTCATTATTTCTCTTTTCTTTTAATTTGAAAGAGCTGCAATAATAGAATAAATTCAGCAAGAGAAAAATCAGTTCCGTTGAAGAAACTGCACATGAAAACTACTGGAGATGTTTTTGCCAAAGGCAAATCCCTATTGTTTCTCCCACTCTCCTCCATTACATGGAATTAATTTGAGGTTCAGAAGGGCTGGCCCAGGGGGCATGTAATTTCCTGGCTTTTATGGGAACACTCCTGAATGAGCACCAGTGGCTCAAGACCAAAACTAGACCCAGAAAAAGACAGCAAAAGCCATGTTTGCAGAAGAAGAGTTCCACCTTTATGAAGAGTCAGAACCTCAAAAAGCCTCTGCAGGTCATTAGAGTAACTATGGACATTAGCATCTCCCGCATGTGAAGCTACGAAGCAATGCTGTCCCACAGCTATTCCTCTCTCAGTGTCATGTTCCAGAACAGAGCACAGCTGTTGGACTGACATGGCAGAAGTAGCTCTGGCCTGACAATGAAGGGACTCTGGAAAGCTCTGTGATTGCTCTCTTTGTCCTTAGAGGATAATACACAGGGATAGAATGAATATCTACATATACATATGCATACACAAACAGAGTTACATAGAAAATGACTGAGTATTCCCCTATTCTTCACTTACTCCCAGTTTTCAGTGGTTGACAAAAAAAAAAAAGAAGAAAAAAAAAAAAAAAGGAGCATGGTATATGATTCCACAACTTGGACAAGAAGACAACACAACTTATGAAAGGGATACAGATTTTGATACCCATAAGTTTTTCATTTAATGGGGGACAGAAAACAACACCATTACCAGAGACAGAAGACAAACCCCCCTCATACACTGATGAGGAGGTGAATGCTACAGCCATACATAAAAAGACCCCATGATGGAGCTGGGTTTTTTTTTGGAAGATGATCTGAGTGTGAAGAAAGGTACTCACATAGGTTTTTCTCACCCACATTTTCCAGGATACTATGGAATTGCATTTCACAGTTTTGCTTTGCATAAGCTGCACAGCATCCCTGAGTACTTCTCCTAATAGTTCAGCACACTTCCTGTGTAAAAGGATATATATTATATTGTACACTATACTGTATTGTTTTTACAGGATTTAAGACAACAGGCTTTATATTATACTATGGAAACAACTCTGCTATTATTATCAGCATAATTTCTTTGAAATCAAACAGCTATGTCATATACTGGTAGAATATCTAGCCATATTTGAAATTTGTGTGTAAAATCTACTGCTGATATATGTATTGGAATTGCTTTAAGAATAAATTTGATCTGAGGGGAAAAAAGATGGAGAAGTTTTAACACTTGTCTAACTAAAAAATCTACAACACTTTTGTAATTAGTTCCATTTCACTTTACATATTGAAATGGATATGTACTGTATCTGGAAAAAGGCTTTCTCTCAAGAGAGAAATCCAAAGACAAGTTTAGAATTGTAGTTCCCTGACAAATCATAGAATGGCTTGAATTGGAAGGTACTTCAAGGATCATCAAGGTCCAACCCCCACCTGATGCAGGCAGGGACAGCAACCCCCATATCTAACACCACACCAATCTTAGCATAGATTTTAGGTAGGTTTTGATGTCCAGATTATAATAGTAAACTATAAAGATAAATACCACTTATTTTTTTGAGGCAACATTTTAAAGTGAAGGGAATATGATTTAGAGGACTTTGCTTATTCATATCAGAAATTCAAGTTTTAACTACGAGAATATATCTTATGCAAAAAAAAAAAGTAGGAAAAGAAGTATACAGTCTAGAGTCACAAGCAAGGTTTCAAAAATCAGATAGAACTACACAAACTCTTTTTTTTCTCCTATAGTGAAACAAATCACATCAGACAGGTCATCACTAAAAAAGTCCTCACTCTTGTTCGCTGTTCTCCCCAAGGTAGTTTCCCCTTAATTTTCTAGTCAGAAGATGACAACAGTTACCATCCAAATATTCCTCTAATGGGAAAGCATATTTTCCTGTTGTGCTGAAGCAGAACCAACACTTCATACTTAACCAACTCTCTTCACATACATTCAAGAGAGTTGCAAGAATCTACAGTTCACATTCTCAATATTTCTACAGCAAAGAAGGAGAAGCAACTTTTCATGAAAGAGCCCTTGTGCAGTCAACTGCTCCCCTGGGAAAAATGCACCATGAAAAGCTCAGTCAGTTCTTTGAGTTTTACAAAGACACCTAGACAGAAGTACAGACTAGTAACACAAGTAGACAGAACTGATACTTACAATTACTACATTTGAAGTAAGATCAGTCACCCAAAGATGATGCGAGTCTCTCTATGGGATCTCACCATCACACAGTATTCACATGAATCAGCTCTGCCAACCTTGGGCTTGCCTTATGCCTCACCAGTTCAAGGCTCCCTGAACTCAGTACTGTGTCAAGAATCATCTCTTCAGCTCCTCCTGCTAAGCTGGTCACTGATATCCACTGATATCAACGTAGCTACTTTAGCAAGACAATGTAAGAACTCCTACCAGTACTCATAACCAGTCAATTTTTTCCTGCATCAGTCCTATTCCACTTTCCAAAGTACTTCTCAGCCTCAGCAATCTGTTTCAAGACAGCCACATTTCACTGCAAAATGCTGTCAACAAATATGCATTGAAGTAGGATGACATCCTCAATATGAAGGATATAATCATTATCCAGGCAAAATTTCTGTATTTTCTCAGAGCAAAAGAGTCTCCCACTTTCCTCAGCCCTTTCCCTCTCATTCATCCTTTCCCACATCAAACACACAAATTTATCACTGACTGCTCTTGAGGGAATTAAAGCTTCCAGCAAAGCACTGCAGTGACAGGCACACTGAGCTGAGACATTCTAAGATTTCCCAAAATGGCAGTGATGAGGACATTTCTAAAGGAGGGATGTGACCTATGAGAGGAAACATGCCAGACTACAATTTGCTACAGCATTGAATGGCCGCTAAAAGTGCAACTCTCACCTTTCTTCTCATTATTTTTAGATTCAAACAAACATAAGACAAAGACTGCATGATTAACACTGAAGCTTTTTAATGACAGTACATGCTGAAAAATTAGTATGCTGTCCTAAGGGTATCTTTCTTATAATTAAACGGGGACTTCAGAGTTATTTGTGCTAGAGGATAAAAACAAACAAACAAAAAAATAAAACAACAAGCAAACAAAAAAAGCGTAAGAATAGACTAAGAAGAAAGACACTTATTCCAAGACAAATTTACCCTGGAACATGCCATAAATACATTTTCAATTACAGAACGAACAAACTAAGAGAAATTATGCAATTATATTTAATTTTATTTTGGTTTTCACGTCCTCTCGGGAAAATTAAAATCATTCAGAGATCTCACGAATATGAAACAATACAGGATGTATTCTGTCACTTACATTCTTTGTATCAGGCCAGATTCTTCAAATCTGAGTCTAAGTCTACAGAGTAAATGCCCTGATTCAAAAAATTAAGTATGCACATTTCCTAATGCCTTCAAACTGTACCAACAGATGAAAGTCTTTCCT
>NW_024962263.1:14229910-14243120 GCF_019238085.1 Lagopus leucura | reverse complement strand
TAAAAAATCCTAATGGTCACTAGAAGAGACTCTCAAATGAGCTTTTCATGAATAGAAGTCAAATAACTTCACTGTTACTAAAGCTGAAATGTGCATGAGAGATCTATAGAAATACACTTTTTGGGATGATCAGTCGATTAAGCAATCTCGTTGTTCAAACACTGCTAAATGCCTTGCAGTTATGAGATTTTAAACATCAATACTATTTTAAAAAGTCAGTATATTACTTTCTGCTTTGGAAGTTTATTGCAGTCTATCTGCACTGGAATTAGAGGACTCCTGCTGAGCAGTAAATGCATTGTGACTGAATATCTTGAAAGAGATCAAGAAGCTCAATCCAGCTAGTGAGCCTGCTCATCGTAAATGGTTCCTGCACTAGATGGGAAACCTCTGAACTCTTTGCTGGTGTGTCCAGATGAAGACAGCTATGGAGAAAGGGAGACAGAGCACTGTTTGTCCTGCAAATAGGTGTTACAGAGATTTTACTTAAATTAGAAGTGTTCCTGGGAAAGACATGTGGTCCAGCCTCTGCGTTATCACTCAGTGCTAAAAGCAGTTTTATGCGTTTAATTAATTGCTGGTTCACTTAAAATTAATAAAATATTTCCCTAGCACTTAGTCAGCTTGCCAGAGGGTATCATTGAATCAACAGACTTGGCTGCATTTTTAATAATTTCATGACCTCTGAAACATCAAACACAAGGTATTGTGGGAGGTAAGATGAGCCCTTCGAGGCCCTCTCAGCTAGTCATTAGGAGAAACACTGGGACTGATTCTTTTCTCTGGTACATTCATGTAAATAACGAACAGAGAATTAAAGTGCAAAAAAAGTAATGCAAAAATCTAAACTGGTCTCATCGTTCTTTGAAACAGCATTGACAATTGTTAAATATATTGCAACATTTTCCTTTCTGTTCTCTTTTTTGTTGCCCATCAGTATAGTTACTGCATTGTTTTTTTTTTCCAGCCCTGTTGTTATAACCTCAGTAATTTACAAGAATGGTTCAGAAAGTATGAATGCAGGTAAAGGAGATGGGCAGAGAAGGAAGAATAATCACAGATGAAGGGGAAGCAGAGCTCTGCCCGTGCCAGCTGAGGGTGAGGTATCTGAAATGCAATTAGTAAACACCAGAAATCTTTTTCTGCCTTTTCTGTTTTTAGACAATTATTTGTTGCTAATGAGAACTGCATAGAGAATTCAAATGCAGTTGGAGGGGTGGGTTGAGATTTTAAAAGTCAGATTCACCCTGACAGGAAAAAAAGCTCCAAACAGTACAGAATTCTCTCCTGAAGAAAATTCTGACAGGAATTTGTTTTCTCTCCACTCTGTGTTCTGGTTTAATACCAGAAGTCTTTTCAAAAAGGAAAATTAAAATGTCGTACTTGACAGAAAACACCACAGTACTATCAAGATGTTCACTCCCCCCTATTATTTTTTCCTCTCATCTTCAGGAAAATAAACATAATTATATGCAGTACTTCAGTTTGAATGGAGAGGCATTTTCCAAGGCAAAATGGTCTGTCAACCTTTCTAACCTAGTTTATTGCTACTGCAAGTGAAAGTAGAACACCTAAAATATGCACTGTCATGAAATCAGGCTGATACACTGTATGTTCCCGAGTGTGATACTCGAGGGTGCATTGTGATATACACAACTAGCACAGAGGACGGGAAGAAATCTGTCAGAGAAAAGGAGCAAGCAAAATTAGCTGACCTGCTATGTTTCAGCCCTTTTGAGACAGCAGGCTGTATGCTAGCTGGCATTTATTTTTTAGTGGACTAATGTAATATGGTAATGAATGGAGGCTGCTCACTGATGGATGGGATGCACCGCCCCTGCTCAGTGGTATCTCCCTAGTGATTGATAGCTATAGAACAGATCTGAATCACTATGAAAAGTCTTGATGGATGCAAAGATTGAGCTCTGCGCCCTTCCAGGGGACAAGTGAGCACATATAGATAACAAAACCCTGGATACTAAACTTTCAGGGGGACCAGTCAGTCTTCAAGGCTCCAGTGATGCTGTTGACCTCCAGTGCACATTCCGCTATGCACAGGCAGTCCAAATTACTTCAGGTACAAAACTGCAGAACATGACAGGATCCAAGTCTTCGGGTTGCCTTCCCACACAGATTCCGAGCTTCACACATAAGAAGCATCAAGCTGTCTATTAAATGCCAGAACAGCCTGATATAGTTTCAGAAACAATTCTACAAAAAGGATGATGCCTGACTGTATTTCTGGGGTTTAAATGTTAGCTCACTTTTCACATTAAAAGCTAAGGATGGAGTGGAAGCGTACGGTACATGTTTTACTGAACCTCATTTACATTACAGTGGCGTATTTACTAAGCACAAGGCGACAGTCTTTGCTCAGGAGTACAAAGTCTAAAGAGACAAAGATAAATTACAGTTTGGAACAGAGAAAGAATAAATGATCTAAGTGGTAATAGCCAGTAGCTCCTGTTAATATCAGACTTTCTTTCCCTACCCTCCATTAAAAAAAAAAAAAAAATTGTTAATACAGTAAATGCACAAAGTCCAAACCCTTCAAAACTCCAAGTTACATTGCACTGCATTTATCTCTCTCCTTCCTCAGCATTTAACTCCCTCTCAGTACAATTTATCCATGAGATAAGATCCTAGGATAGGTAGAGATTTAGCCTGATAGACTTACCTTACAATTCCAAGGTAGCAAGCGCCTTCCATCTATCATGTAAATCCCTGGCAGGTCTCAATACCATTGCTTAGCTCCCACTAAATCTCATAAACATCTGCATTGCTGCCGGTTTGAATTGCCAAATCCGCCTAAGCAGTGACACCACCCATCAACTCCTAAGCTGCTCAGGATCCTGGCTCAGCCCAAAGCTTCACAAAAGGATTCTCAGAATGACCAGAATATCCTAAAACCTGCCATCTGTGAGTCTAGGCAGCAGAGCTAGGATAGGCCAGCAACTGCATGCAGAGTCTTACTGTACCTGCCTGCAGGTAGATGGGAACTAAAGAAGAATAGATAGGGGTGGAGCTAAATTAAGTGTCCTAAACAAGGATTGAGACCCTAGTGTGGGGCAGAAACCGGAGATGAGATCTTCCATATGACACAGAAGAACTCAAAACAAGCTGTCCTCTTGTAGGGTAGTTCCCCCAGCTGCTCAATTACTTTGTGCAAGCGATGATAGAAGAGTGACTTGAGGATACCATGAAGCTGCTGACTACCCTAATCACCGGGCAGTGCTTCTCTCTTGTTTAATGAATATTTAATAATAGTCCTGCCTTTCCTCACAGTGGTATCATGAGGATAAAATATATTTTAGATTCTTAGGTGCTCAGATACCAGGCAAAGGAAATAATCTAAAGTATAATCAGCTATCCAGCAGGCCTAGAGCATCAGAGACCAGAGAAAAGGCAGATTTAGAAAGGACTAGAGGTTAATAGGATTATATTTCCATTTGGATCAAGAAAAAAAGAAAGTCTGAAGCAGGAAAAGAAGCAAGAGAAGTAAGAAAGCACTAAAACATTAAAATAGATCTGAATTGAGGTTTCATTTAGTAATTTGACAGGAATAAAAACTCCAGTGAACAAACAACCACCCCCCCCTCCCTTTTTTTTTTTTTTAATGTTTTCAAGCTCTACACCATTACCTGAACTCTTCATTGCCATCTAGTTCAGCTGATAAGTACCTTGTTATGCTTGTGAGAAAATGTAAGGATTTTAAGAAAATGCCTAACTCTTCAGTACAGCTCAGCAGGCTGAAAGTTCAGAGGGTAGGAAACCATTTACCATGTGAATAAACTGCAAAATGCCTTTTAAAATTACATTTTTAATTACAGTTGACATTTCAGAGCCTCCTGCTGATGGTATCTCTCCAAAAGGAAAAAAAAAGACATAATTTGAGACAGAGAAAACACTACAAGAAATTGTAAAACAGTTCACAAGCTACTATGATAGAGGCATTGACTTCACATTGCTACTCATCACAGTGTTGTCTAAACACTTCTCATCCATTAATGAACTTCATCTCATAGAAAATCTTTGAATTAGCAAAGCAGCAGTATTCCTGATTCTGAGAGAATGCAGGAGCAATTTCAAAAGCAGCTCAGCTCAGCAATTGAATTACTGATTTATTCCACACGTCTGATCCAAGCCTCTGTCCTTTTTTTTCTCCTCTAGTGTTAAGCATGAGTCCCTCAGTGCTGAATACCTTCATCATAAGTGAAAGTTGTTTCACTCTACTTCCCTCGCAGAGCCCCTGTGGTAGGTTGGGTGCTTGGGATATAGAGGAAAGGAAAGAAAGAGGGTACAGAAGTTCTCTGAAGTCCAGTCATTTCAGCATGACGAAGGGCTCAAAAACAGTTATTGCAACTTGAACATAAATTAGAGAATTGCAAAGATAGACCAGACTACACAACCTTGAAATAAGAAAAGACTCGTAAATCACCTTTTCCCTTTTGTTCTTTCCTTTCAGCTCTTGTACCAAGCTACAGAAAATTCCAGTCTCTACCACTCAAAACTTCTGCATTCATTTCTGTTGGCAAGGGCAGGAAATACTTCTATGGAATGGGAACATTTTATCTGCTCTTAGAACTCCTCTTCCCCATAAGGAGGACAAGACCTGAGCATTACGTAATTTTCAAATAAAACTCAGCTCTATGTTTTTGTTCCAAGAACCTAATGTCCACTCAACAATCATCTCCCACATTGCTTCAACAACAAATCTGGTCTAACTGTCTGCACACTTGCTAGCAAACTAAGTCCTGCTAAACGGTACTCCCAGTCAGTGAAAAAGGCACTGTTAAACTGTTAGAGCAGTGTCTGGTATACATCTAGCCTCATGCTTTCCTAAATTATGTTCAGTTTTAGTTCAGGAGTTAAGAATGGGTAAAGACCATTTGTAAGATGCAGTTCCTAGATAGCTACCTGACTGCGGATAGTAGCAGAATTTCCTTACATAGAAAAAAATCTTTCTATGTCTGTTGGAGTCATAAATCCCAAACTCTCGCAGAAATATAACATTTAACAGGGAAGATGTAACTATAAAGCCTATGTCATTGATTTCTTGCATAGAGGCGCCTTCAAACCATAACAAGCCATAAAGGATACATCATACCTTCCTCCATCCTGTTCAATGCAAAGTAAGCATTCTTTCCACTTAACCATAAAAGAGTCCTCTTAGTACTTCTAATACTAAACATTGGCAGTAGTCAAAACATTCACACTGACAACACGAGATCTTGATCCTCATCATGCTCAGCATTAACAAAAAAATCCACTCTTCTCACACAGTTAAAAGTCAGTTAAAGTGATTAAACAACATAAATATGAATGGCATATAGCTGTATAAACTGGCTCTGTTCCCAAATATCTGAAGAAATGTAATCATAACCTCACCACCACCTATCTACGAATGAAGGGCCCTATTCATCAGCCCAGTCCTGTGCACTGCCCCTCCGGGGCCCAGATCAGGGATACATCTAGGAAACATTCTAGGAAACAGTCTGATTTGCCACTCAGATTATCATCCCTTATTGATAGTTCAAGCTGTCAGCAATGAAATCCAAGACAGAAGCCTGAGGATTATCAAAAAGGACTTCAGAGGACTGGGGTGGTTATTGGACAGAGTGGGCATAAAGGTTGTGTTTTCCTCTATCCTTTCAGTGGCAGGGAAGGATACTGAGAGGAGTAGGAAAATTCATACGTACATGGCTGAGAGCTGGTACAATCACAAGAATTTTGGTTTTTTCTTTGACCACAAGGCAGTTTACTCAGCACCTGGACTGATGTCTGCTGATGGGTCTCGTCTGTCTCAAAGAGGGAAACAGATCCTTGCCCAGAACTGGCAAGGCTCATTGAGAGGGACTTAAATGAGATATGATGGGGAAAGCGGGGTTAAACTACACCTGCTAGAGATGAGCCTAGGGGAATAATGATGGGACTGGGTACAAGGCAAGGTGCTCAGCTGAAGTGCATCTACACCAGTGCAGGCAGCATGAGCAACAAACAGGAGGAGCTGGAAGCCAGCAGGCTAACTATGACTTAGTTGCCATCACAGAAACATGCTGAGATTGCTCCCACAATTGGAGCACTGCAATGGATGGCTATACACCCTTCAGAAAGGACAGGCAAGGAAGGAGGGGTGGTGATGTGACTCTATGTGTTAGAGAACGTTTTGAGGTTGTTGAGCTTGGGATTAGGAATGATAAGGTTGAATCTCTATGGGTAAGGATCAGAGAGAGTACCAAAGTGGACATCCTGGTGGGGGTCTGTTATAGAATACCTAGCCAGGATGAAGAGACAAACGAGGTGTTCTATAAACAGATGGCAGAAGTTGGAAAATCATCAGCCCTTGTTCTCATGGGAGACTTCAATTTCCCTGATACATGCTGAAAACACAATACAGCACACAAGAAGCAGTCTAAGATTCTAAAATGTATGGAAGATAAACTTCTAACACAGCTGGTAAGAGAGACTACCAGAGAAGGTGCCTTGCCAGACCTGCTGTTTACAGCAGGTCTGGGTGGAAGTGCAAAGATCAGGAGCTGTCTTGGAAAGAGTGACCGTGAAATGGTAAAGTTCTCTATTCTTGGTGAAGTTAAAAAGAGGGTGCTCCAAAACTTCTACCTCGTATTTCTGGAGGGCAGACTTTGAACTGTTCAGGACATGGCTAGGGAGAACCTCTGGGGATTCAGTCCTGAAGGGTAAAGGGGTCCAGGAAGGCCGGTCACTCCTCAAGAACGAAGTCTTAAAGGCGAAGGAACAGGCTGTCCCCCTGTCCCACAAAATGTGCTGCGGGAAGGAAGACCATCAGGGATGAGCACGGATCTTTTCCTGAGGCTCCAGGAGAAAAAGAATATCTACCTCCTATGTAAGAAGGGAGGGGTGTGAGACAGTCATTATGAACAAAAAACCTATCAAATAAATAAACAAGCTCAGCAGCTGCTTGCGCCAGACATAAACACACACAAGGCACCTGCTCCTACATGTGACCAAGGCGTTGTTGAGTAGGTATAAAATGTTGTAAGCACCTACAATAAAAGTCTTTGTTCTGCACCAGCAAGGGAACTCATGCCTCTCTTGTCACAGACAGGCCCTTCACTACAAGAAGAACATTGAGGCCCTGGATCACGTTCAGAAAAGGGCAATGAAGCTGGTGAGGGATCTGGAGCACAGGCCTTATAACGAGCAGCTGTGAGAGCTGGGGTTGTTCAATCTGGAGAAGAGAAGGATTAGGGGTGACCTTATCACTTTCTACAACTACCTGAAGGGAGGCTGTGGGGAGGTGGAGGTCAGTCTCTTCTCCCATGTAACTTGAAATAGGACTAGAGGGAATAGCCTCAAATAGCCAGGGAAGATTCAGGTTGGATGTTAGGAAATACTTCTTCTCCAAGAGAGTGGTCAGGCACTGGAACAGGCTGTCCAAGGAGCTGGTAATCATCAGCCCTGGAGGTGTTCAAGAAATGCTTTGATGTTATATTGAGGAACATAGTGGAAAATATTGGTGATAGGTGCACAGCTGGTCTGAAAGATCTTGTAGGTCTTTTCCAACCTTGGTGATTCTATGATTCTATTTCCTCCAAATATAAATAATTAATTTATTTTCAAGGAGATATAACTGACCTGAAACTCAGAATACAGTATGTCTGATCTGCTAAAAAGTCTCAATTATAATCTTATGCCTCCATCAAAGAACAGCAGCAGTTAAGTGTGAGAGTACCTCCTGGTAAGCAAACTTCAGATTAACTGTGCCTCCACACTGAGTTCATAAAAGATCTTTCATAGTCAGCTATTTGTGTCAAAGATGAAAATCAGATTTTACAGCTTTTCCAGAAATGTACTTATCATTCATTACATCAGTTCAATGTATTAACTGTAGCCTTGTAAGTGACCAATCTCAAAACCTTGAGTGCTAACAAATCATTTTTACGCTGGTCAGATGAAAAGAAAAACTAAGTCAGAAATTCAAATTTCAAAACAGCATACTTTTAAACGACCTATAATTCAAATAGTCTGACAAGATGCCTTTTGACTTCACAGAAATATTTCCTTTTTTTCCCACAGGAAATGTGGCAAATTTCTGGCCAAGCTAAGGTACCAATTCAGGAAAGCACTGCTATTCGAAAAGGATGTAAGCATATGCTTAACTTGAAGCATGCACTTGAGGCTCTTTGACTTAATGATAGGATCTAAGCACATATTTACATTTAAGCACATGTCTGAGTGCTTTCCTCCATAGAGACAGATTTAAGCTCGTGCTTCACTGCTTTCACTGTCTAATTTTCCAAGACAAAGATATAGGTAGAGATAAAATAGGGTGTTAGAATGGAAGCTGCTTGCCAGGCTAAGTGCATATAGACAATCTCTGCAAAATTAGATGCAAACATAAAGGTGCACAGGTCATTAGTTGGGTACTGAGGGGGAGAGGGACAATGAGTCTCTGACACTATGGTCCCAGATCACAGAAATTACAAGAGTTGGACCCTGAGCTCAATTAAGAGGTGAAGGAATAACTAAAATTGGACTTACAGCCTCCTTGACTGAATCTGAAGTTAAAACAAGAAAGAAAATAATAGTTGGTGTTTCTTTGGATTTGTCTCAAGCCCAGGGCAGGATGGGCATTAAATGAGGATAAATAGCCTCTGGCTATCAGTGACTGTTTTTTGCTCTGTCTTTGAAAAAGGTGGAAGGTCATGGCAGTGAGACAAGCAACAGATAGCGATGCCTGAAAAACACTTTGTTACATCAGGACTTTAAAATAACCCCAACAATATGAACTAACATGATCTTTGGAAACACAGCAGAGTTTTGGTGAAATATAGGATTAACAGCTATTAGAGGTTTCCTATTTTTGAGACTATTTCTTCTCCCCTATTCCCCCCTATTTCCCCCCCCCCCCCCCCGCCAATATAACATACAGAAAATCCATAACACCTTGAATCTAAGTTCTTTCTTCATAAAACCATAACTGTTTTTAATAAATTCTGCATAATTTTTCCTGCACTTTACTTTCAATAACAATAACTGACTGTAGTTGTTGAGTTCTCCTGGTGAATCAGTGTAATCTAGATAACAGTCTTACTGATGTCTCTCCAGAAATGGTGGGACAACACCACTCCAGCAGGTAGACACAGATAGTGAGTTACATGCATAAACTACTAACATATAGTCCTATAACTGCTTGTTCAGGCTACATGGGGAATTTAATAAATAAAAAAGCAAACTTGCTGTATTGACACAACTATTTTTTTTTCTTTGAGACTGAAGCACGTGCAAAAACAACACATGAAATAACCTCAAGTAGCTAAAGTGGATAAGAATGAAAAATGCTGAGAAAGGCCAGGAAAGCATGCGTTCTGAACCATCATAACAATTCAGTACAACTGCTATTGGTATTTTTTAAGATAGGCTGCAAAAATGCCTTAGACAACGTTTAAAGTGACTTTCACTGCAGAATTTGAAGCGAAGCATACCAGCATTACTTGTTCCTTACATCTGCGCCCCATCACTCAGATTAAGAGTAGAAGTGAAATTACTGTTGCTTATGTGCATTGCTTACGTAAAAGTACACCAGTACAAAGCAGTCGTCCTCAATGTACCTATTCTGAATACAGAAGCCAAGCATATTATTTGGAGTGAAATTGACTTATTTTTAATACTCAGTACTTTATTTTATCATTTGCTCTGTTTATTATTTTCAATATTTTCATAGTATATATTCTGTACGAGACATTTAAACAATTAGTTGTTTTCTATTAGAGATACAGACAGAAACAGATATAAAACTGTTGAGATCTCTTAAAGATACGTTTTCATGCCTAGCATGGTTTCTTAAGTGCAGTCTTGTATGTATTCAAACTAGAAAGACGTCTCCTCTGAGACAACAGCAAAATAGTCCTAAGGCTAGATTCATTAGGGAACTCTGCAAAGAGTTGGGAATAATACAAGGAAAAAAATATCGTACTCTATTAAAAAAAATTCTTAAAAGGAAAGCATGCTGAGTAATCTCAATTGAAAAATTAAACACACTGAAATTTTTTCTTGTAAATTCTATTGTATAGTTTTTATAGTAGTACATTCATCTAGTACTAGAGAACATTTGCTTCTGAAAATAGACATTTTTGCTACCGTGAATCATAGCTGAGCTGCAGGCCAATATCAGTATTTTAGAGGAAACAAAAAATCGTGTCATAAATACATAAAATGCCATGAAACAAAAGTATGTGCTAAAACTAAAATATATAAATCCCATTAAAAATATATATTACATTCCCTTTAAAAACTGTCGTCTTTCATATCCATCAACAAATCAGACTGAGATGCAATATGTAGCAATAACTGGCTGGCCTTGACTTAGTACATCACTCAGCCACTTCATGGCTGGATAAAAATAACTTAAGCAGATTATTTTAAAGGACAGATAGATCATTAAAATGAACTAGTGATGACTGTTCATCTTTAAGCCATATTTTCATGCTTAATTCGGTGTTCTAAGTTAATTTGAATTAACAGGGTGGCATGCAAAAGACAATCAGTGCAATAATCTTGTGACTACAGCCTCTAAAGGAGGATGCACTTGAGAGACTTTCTATATAGCAAGCTATAGCTTAGGAAGAAAAATATAGACCTAGTTTAGTGACCTAGCCTGAATTATCCAGGAAATGTGAATACTGGACTTGACAGATCCCTATTTACCTTTATAGCTATGTGCCAAACATGTATAGCCTACATTGCTAAGGTTGTGAGAAGAAAACCTTGATTTGTAGATCAGGTGCTAGACAAGACTCTTGGTTAAACTAGCCAACAGGGAAACATCAGAAACAAGATCTGACCTTTAATAGCACCATTTTCCAAGGCTCTGAACTAGAAGTGGTGCATTAGCATGATGCTGCACTGAAGGAAATGTGCCCTGCTAGGAGGAAGGTGCATCACCCAGAAGGACAGGCTGCCACTGCACTGGCATCAGATGCTGGTACCAGAACCACATGAGTATCCTCATGTCATGTTAACATGCTTGTTCCTGTCAGCATTAGCTTTGAAACCTGTACCTTACTCCAGTACACGGATAATGCAAGATCCTGTCTCCAAGCTCCTTAGACAGTTTGCTGTGTGCAGGTGTACAGGGGGACTAATGAGGCATCTGCCAAGTATAAATTTTCAGGCTTTTTTTCCCCCCCTACTGCTAAAAGATTAGGTTCAAAAACCCCACAAACCACAAATCGCAGCAAAGCATTTTGTATACATGAATTTATTTTTTCCTCTACCAAACACCTCCTGTGGGATCTTAGAGCCTATTTTAATACATCATTGCAAAACAAGTCATAGAACTTTCATTTTTCACTGCTCCAGTACCTGGGTTTTTCATAAGCTTTTGGCACCGAAAATGGGTTCGGGTGACAAAGCATTGTCTGCAGTGAAATGTTTCCTTCTACTGTGTCATTTTTATTTTTGCATGAATAAAACCTTTGCTATCAGATGCTGGAGTGTTCAGTATTTAGGATAGTATTACTGTGAGCAAAAGTGAATGGAAGCATATGGAGATCAATTGTGTTATTCATAAGGTGCCACCACAACAAACTAAGCAGACCACCTGCTGTTTCATTGCCACAAGAGGCTTTTCTCCACAGCTCATTTTAATATAATTTGATAGCAAAGCTGCACTGAAGTCAGATTATAAACTGGGATTTCAGCAAAATCCTCAACAGTACAACACAGAGAGGGAGGGGCTCGTGTACATGTTGGTCTCTGTGTCTTTTGTGCATGCATGTTACTTACACAATTCAGCAGTGATGCATTACTGCTTAAAAGAAATAGAGCATGCAAAAAAAAAAAAAAAAAAAAAAAAAATCAGCTTAGAGTTCCTGCAGCAACATTATCTCAGTCACTTTGCAAAAACTGCACATTTTACAGTACACATTTGACCAAAAAAAAAAAAAAAAAAACCAAAAAACACCGAACAAACTAACAGATAAGAAGGGACAGCATATATCCAACAAGGAAAGTGGTGATAGAACCTATTATGTTACATAGGAGTGTTTTCCTTTACTATGACAGTGGTGAGATGCTGGAACAGCTGCCCAGAGAGGTTGTGGATGCCCCATCCCGGGAAGTGTTCAAGGCCAGATTGGATGGGGCCCTGAGCAGCCTGCTCTAGCATTAAATGGGGAGATGGGTGGCCCTGCATGTGGCAGGGGGTTTGGAGATTCATGATCCTAGAGGTCCCTTTCAATTCTGACCATCCTGTGGCTCCTTCAGTTTCTTCACCTAACCTCCAAGTACCGTCACCCTATATGTTTTCAGGTCTAGCTTTATCTGCTGTCTTTTCCTAGGCCTTCCCTATCTCCTGAGTACACTCATGTCTGGGTCTGGGGCTCAAGGCAGAGAAGAAATCTGACCAAAACTTTTAGGTTTCCACAGTCATCTTCCATGCCAATCTAGCTTCCTCTAATTGTGAACTTAAGATGAGCATCTCAGTAGCTCTAGGGAAGTCTGCCCTATTTTTAGCCTCCCCAGTGAACTCATCCTCTTCTCTGCTCGTAAGCTTCTGCCCTGTTTGCTGCCACCTCACCTCCTTCACTCCACTCACGCTCCACATCCATCTGCTTCCACCTCTCTGCTCAGTCTCTCGCTTCCCGCTTCTTCCTCCAAGATCTCTTCATTCTTATTTATTTTCCCACTTTCTTTGCTCTAGGAGGCAACAAAATTTGTGGGGGGGAATTGAGATTTATGGTGGAAATGCAAACAAGCTTTAATTGAGTTCAAAACAGGTGATAGTATGGCTGAATCTCTAACTATTGTACTCTAATAGAAGCCTTTTAGTTGTGATCACTCTGTAGGAAAATATTTCTGTAGGAAAATATTTCTCAAAGCCATGAGAAAGTCTGCTGCAGTCAAATATAAACAACTCCTAAACTCTTTTATTTGTGAAGTGTGCTGTGTTTTTTTGGTATGGTTATCACTGTCCAAGAAAATGTTTTATTTTCCATTGTGTGTTGTATTTCTCAGATCTTTAGCTGGACTATTACAGTTTCATGCTGGGCTGTCAAAACAACTCAATCTACACTGACTCACTACAGAGAAACATAGTTTCCACCCAGTGCCTCCAGAGGAACAGTTCAAATAGGAAAGCATCAGGGACTGTGATCTGAATATCAGAGGCTCACCAGGATTAGAAGCCTCAAAAAAAAAAAAAAAAAAAAAAAAAAAAAAAAAAAAAAAA